>NC_054080.1:16605225-16762725 GCF_017639655.2 Falco naumanni | reverse complement strand
TTCACCAGAAAGATGCATGTTCTAATTAAGCCTACTAGAGACTGTGTTCGAGTCACAAATTATATCCATGCTGTTCACCGCATGCTCCACCTCTGCTGTATTGCAGAAAAATGTGTGTTTCTTTCCTCCTTCTTCAGCGTCTTAGCTACACATGGCTATGCCTCAGGACTGCTGTAACTGTTGTCATAATAAAAAAAAAGTTTCCAGTTTGCTTCTGACTACTTTAGTAGTATAGCAGTCAGCTTCCAAAAATGGAAGACCTTTTTCCACTTGTCTGGTCTCATTCCCTTTGTTGCCATGACTTAAATAATGTTATGATGGGAAGGTCTTGTCACAGGATATTCAGGATAAGTGAATTGCATCCCTAAGATGAAACCAGCTCAGATGACTTCTGGTAAAATAGTAGATAATTCAATATACCCCTGTGTAAAATGTGACATCATGATTACTCAAGATATGGGAAAAGTTTTAGAAGTCTGAAATTCTTCACCTTGTTTATTGAATTGCCAGTTACATGTGAGTAAATTGAATGTATTCTCATCTAGGGTATTTGCTTTTCTACTCCTATTAGATCCGTTTAACAAGTTTTTTGCAGTGCATAAGAGAATGCAGTCATAGGTTAAACAAACATCTAAATTAGTTTGTTGTTTTTTTTAATCCCTTACAATAATTACAGCACCTTTTAATGCTTAGAAGCCAGTCTTGAGACATTATGGTAAGCTGAGTAACATCTTTTATTAACTTACTTTATTTAGCATTACTGTTTACATTGTTTAGGTTTTAACAGTTGTTTTTTTTCTATTAGGTATAGGAAAATCTATGAGGGAATGCAAACCAGCTTTTGTTCGCTGCAGGTTTCAGACAGGTATAACTTGAGGGGGAGGAGCAGGGCAAAAAAACCCCACCAAACAACCCAAGAAAACCTCCCAAGATTCCTATTTCTTTGTTTCAGGAGGAAAATTATGCCTCTCAAAAATTTGGATGCTGGAATAAATTTCACCAAAGACAAGCTGGACAGCAGACAACTGGCAAGAAGATAAACGAGATATGTTCAGTTAATAAATCACATCTCTGAACTCCTAAGCATAACACCTCCACATATGTGTAATTTATATAACTATTAAATTAATGTATCTGTAAATGACACACACACCATCCCACTGTATACTTAGTCTATTAAGATTTCCAAAGCAATTGTCAGAGCCCTGTCTAAGCTTTGTAAAGACTTAAAACACCACCACAGATATTTCAAAAGTAGTTATTAATTGTCCTTCTTATGCCAGATAAAATGATAGCCTGCTGTGTCTGAAGAAATGTGATGGTTGCACTTCTGCTCTCATTTTAGTGAAAGACTGTTGTTTTATAATCCTATCTTATTGCTTTCACTCTGGTCCTTTGGGAAAGCTTGAGTGATAAAGCAGGTCTTACAAAATAATCTAAAGATTGTAGAGTGATGGGTTTTTTTTAGATCTAATTTTAGAAGATATTTCAGAGTATTGGACCTACAGTTAGCTGTTAAGTCATGCACTTGTTAACCACAGCAGTAACAGCTAGAGACAAAAGCCTTGAGCCTGCTCCAAAGTGTTGCACTGCAACAGCTACAGATCTTCAGTTTGGGAGAAATAGAACAAAAACCACATTTCTGGAAAGTCCTTCCTATGTCCCCTGAATGGTTCCTTTCCCTATGTGTAGGCAGCTCACTTATGAAAGGTTATTTCTTCCCCAGCTTTTAAGAAATCCATCCACCACTATCAACCAAATATATATGAAATAAGGCTCCTCAGAACATACTTTCTTAAATTCCCAGAACTCTTTACTAACTGCCTGTGTGTATTAAAATAGAATTACCAACTGGTCCTTGCAGGGAGACAAGCATATGGGTGTGGGTTTCTGTAATCTGAATGACCTCAGGAAGGCACATAGGAACCCATGGGCCAAAATCTGATCTAGAACCAGAATTTGGGCGTTCCAAACGTGCTTTTTCAAAAGCAGCTTCAGCAGTTTGGGTTTGTAATGCAGGAAGCTTGAATCCAAACTGAAATCAATTAGAGTTATAAAACAACCTGGCAGGCTGAGAAATCTGGCACTGGAGCGTGTGATTAGGGGAGACAGGGAACATAAAGAAAAAAATGAGATACTGCCTTCAGTCTTATGCTGAACAATCCCTTTTTTTTTTTTTTTTGGTTTGGTTTGGTTTGGTTTTAAAGTTTGGTCACTTGGTTACCACCCAAAAGTTTTGTTCTTTTTTTTTTTTTTTTTTCCTGAGTTTTGTTCTTTTTTTTTTTCCTGGTGTGAAACCTTTATCTTATTTTACCCAGTGAGGTCTGTCTTGCATCACAGTAAGGTACTATCACCTGATTGCTCAGCCTAAAAGCTGGGGCTGTTCAGCCTGGGGAAAAGCAGACTCGGGAGGGATCTTAACAATGTATATGAATACCTGAAGGGAGGGTGCAAAGAGAATGGAGCTAGGCTTTTTCCAGTGGTGCCCAGCAACAGGGCAAGAGGCAATGGGAAAATGGGAACACAGTGAAACACAGGTGTTCCCATCTGAACACCAGCAAACCCTTTTTTACTGTGAGGATGATTCTACTCTGCCACAGGTCGTCTAGAAAGGTGGTCGAGTCTCCATGCTTTAAGATATTCAAAAGATGCCTGGGCAGCTGGCTGTAGGTGGCTGTGCTTGAGCAGGCAAGATTGGACAAGTTGACTTCCAGTGGTATTTTCCTACTTGAACTGTTCAGTGATTCCTGGTAATGGAAACAACCCTGGGACCACTGGGGACTCAGCTGAAAGCCAGATTGTTGTATCATAAGGAAAGCATACTGATAAACCTTTTATTTTTAATCTCTCTTTTCTCCCCACCACCTTCATCCCGGCGCCCCCCCCCCCCCCCCCCCCCCCCGCCCTTCACTTTGGATGTCTTCTGCCAGTCTGTAGTGAGCTCACTGAAGGAAGAGAGGTAAAAGCACTTCCACTTTGTAGCTTTGGCCAACTTTGGTTTTTGTTACCCTCTAGTCATAGAAATGCTTGTGCATGTATCAGCTCTTATCATTTGCACACTCCAGCTTGTCTTCCAAGAACTGGACATCCAATGCTCAAGTTTGTGTAAAGAGGACAGTTCTGAAATGCCCAGTTTATGTTTATCTGTTCACTGTTAATTATAAGCTAAGCATGGCAAACCTTTGCTTGAGTTAACTGTTGGGAATGATTATTGTGTAGTTCATATGCATTTGTGATTTCTACAGCCTTGTTTGTTGATGTCAATAAATCAAAAATAAAACAGGTGCAAAATCAAACATGTTGTTTGCCTATAGTACTCCTGGAGCTCTGAAAGCTGCCAAACTTGCTAGCACTTCACAAATACTTCCGGAAGTTCATACCCCCCCTTTTTTTTTTTCCTCATACTGAAAGATACTATAGCTAATGTCAGGGTGATAAGTGTAAGAGGCCTGGATACAATGAAATATTGCTTGCAGCCTTACTAGACGATGTTTTTTCAGAAAACTCCAGCTCAACTGGTTTGGTTGGTTTTAGTTTAATTTCCTATGTCTAACTGTTCTTTGCTACCTCTGGTAACTCATTGACCAGTTTCAATATACATCAGCAGAGATATACACATCTCAAATATAAGCGAGTTTTTATGTAAGAATAGGTAGCAAAACTGAGGGGAGAAAACTTGCAAGCGCCCCTGAGGCACCGCAACAGTAGGAAAAGCAGTACTGTGACTGCACACAGTTAAAACATAGGAAAAATCACATGGGGGAGAAGCTCCAAACACAGATGAAGCTTCAGTTAGAGTCCGTAAGTCATTATGAGACATAAGCCAGTAAAAAAATGGCTATATGTGTTTTGGTCTTCACAGAATTTCTTGTGGAGGACAAGGTTAAGTCAACATTCATCCTTTTGCCCACCTTAAAAAAACCCAAAATGCAACAAACCCACAAACAACCTGACTCCTTCTACTTTGGAAAACTCTGGAGACTTTTGGTATCTTAAACAGAAAATTGGGTTTTGGCAGTGAGAAAGAGCAAATTCACAGAAATTATTACAACAAAGTTTCCGGAAGGAATGCGGGAAACGTCAGCGTGGGAGAGAGCAGCAGCTGACCTGGAGGATGAGAAGGCTTGGATAAGAGGAGCTGGTGGGGCAGAGGACTGGGAACAGTGAGCTAGGCAGGGCCACTTATGCCTGGAAAGAAATCAAGAGAGAAAAGGTGGGCGATTCATCATGTTAAAGGAAACCTGGATCAAAAAGAATCTGAACATATGAAGAAGTTGTAAAGCTAGTTCTTTCTGTTTTGACTTTTCAGGTATTTGGCTTTTCCTCTTTCCTAGTATTTTCAAAATTAGGTTTGTCCAGGAGACATGTTTGAGGCAAAAACTAGTGGAGGGCTAACTGGTTGTATATGTGTGACTTGTCATAGTTCATCCTGTGTGTAAAAGTAGCAGATTCATAGACTGCAGTTTTAACTAAAATCTGGCTGCTAGAACAAATAAAATAATTACTGTCACATGGTACTTTTTCAGGCACAAAAACTTTTCAGGGACACATAACTCATTTTATTTTTTGTACTGAACTAAAATATATTCCTGTTTTCTTCCTTTATCTTTCTAAAAACATAGTAATATTAAATGATTTTTAAAATTTGAAACAGGCTTTCATTTAAAATACTCCTTAAAAAGAGGTGCAAATTTGAACATGTATGTACCAAAATGAATCAATTCAGATGCTCAAAACAAGAGGTTTTGATTGTTTATTAAAGGAAAAGATTTTTTTCAGAGACATAAAAATTACTATTGAAATTTTAGAATACCCTAAAATCGAAAAAATCCTTTTCTATCTGGCTTTGCTTGTTAGATGCAAGCAACTCAAAGAAGCTAGTGATGCACACATTATCTAAATACAAACCTTGTGAAGCGCATGGTTAAACCTGGGAAAAAGAAGATGTGAAGTGTCACTGAGCGTATTATTGTCTGATAGGTTTCCTGTTCTTCAAGAGACATTAGGATGTAAATTAGGTGGCCTGTTTTATCTTGAAAAAAACCTCTATGCTAACAAAGGCTTTTATAACTTTTTCATATGCTTAAAATGCAAATTAAGTACTTTTTTATTTGGTGAGACATCTTTAAAGAATACTTGTGTTTCAAAAGGCACAATTCAATGCAGAGCCTTCTAGGACTAAGAAAAATAATCAGAGAGCAGAAGAGATTGAAAGACTTAACCTTGAGACTTAACAGGTTTCCAAAGACATGAGCATGGACTACAGATGAAGTCATGCTGTGTTATTCGATTCAAACAGAATTATTCGTTCTATTTTTTGATGTTTTTGCATGGATTCCATGCAACATGCATGGATAGCTGTGATTTTACTTTTGGAGTTGGAGACTACCCTATTTTAATGTTGCTTCACTTCTGGAACATCAGCTAATAACCCAGAAGCTTGCATCAGCTCACACATAGCACTGGCAGGACAATTTCATCTGAACTCTTCAAGCACCACATCTTGTGAATGCCTCTACACAGAAGGCCCAAATGCAAGTCAACCATGATAGCAGTTTGGGTTTTTTTCCCCATAAATCAGGGGCTTGTTTACACATGGAAAAAAACCAGTACAAAACATCAGTGGAGGACTATATTTTTGCCCCCTCTCAGTCCTAGTGAACTGAAGCAGATTGTTGGCTTTTGTAGTAGCTTTAGATTGCTTTCTACTGTAGAATAATGTAGTCAAAATCATGAGGCACTTCTTTTTAAATGTTATTACTACTTCGTCTAGTCTGTTCTTCTGCTAACTTTTTAGTATCATTTTCCTCAGGCAATAAATATTAATACTCTTTTAAACCATGGTAAGAAAATCAATCCATGAGTTATTTTTTCATGTTTTGCCTCCCAGTTAATTCAAGAAGTTAAAAGCTTTTCCTAGGACTTGCCTTTCTGGTGTGATAGACCAGAAAGATTAATGATTACCCAGATCATTCAAGGCAAAACTTTGCTAGTGATGTCTTATTTATATATGTCCAGAAATATATGATACACCATTTGACCACAAGCATGTTAAATTACAGGTATCATGAAAGATTTACTTCCGAATTTCACTTATCTATAAAATTAAATTGAACCACTTGTTACTTGCATATTTTTTTTTCTTTCAGGAAGAGCTTGCTTTTTTTTTTTTTTTGCTTTTTTTTTTTAAATGAAAACAGGTTGGATGAGGCTTTGAGCAACCTGACCTAGTGGAAGGTGTCCCTGCGCATGGCAGAGGCATTGGAACTAGATGATCTTTAAGGTCCCTTCCAACCCAAACCATTCTATGTTTCTATGATTTTGTATGTCTGTACTACTGAATGTTATTTAAAATTAATTCAAGGAGTTTTGAAAATGCTTTTACTCCATGCTAGCAGGATTTGAATTCTGATCCTTAAAGACCTACTGATGGATGTTCTGCTCATGGTGTTGACTGTCATTCTATGCTGGCCTGAACAGTTCTCTGGTGCTTTGACTGGCTGGTAATCTTTGTCACCTCTCTGCCTTTCACTAAGATGAGAACATTCAGGTGCCACCATGATAAAGCGTTTGCATGAACAGTTTTGTATTAGGCAACATGTTCATTGAGATGACCTGCAGAACTTGCCTAGATCTGGCAAGGGCTTCGTCGTGTTTTTCTGCAGAGTAATGTGGGGACATATGACAAATACCAGTCTTCTGAAAAGTAACATTGAGAAGAACTTCTCATGAATTTCCTCTGACATTTTTATATCTGGGTTCTTAAATGCCGTGATTCTACAGGGGGAAGAATGATCCATGAAAAGAAAGTAAAGTCCACAGTAATCCTAAAATCCATGAGGAATTTAGAGACAAGAATATTTTATTGTGACGTTTATGTGCAGCATTGTAACAAAGAGGAACTAACACGTAGGTGCTACTTCCCCTTTGTGGTGAACATATCCCCTTATGGAAATGTTGTTATTACCAGATTGTTATAGACAAGGAAATTCTCTGTACTCTCAGTGTTGCACAGCTCTGTTTTCTTTCTGTGGAAGTATACTTCAGGGTGTGGAATATAACAGCTACAAGAAAATTTAATTCCTTCTCAGTGGTGTTGAGATCAAAAGCTTCAGTGTCTTTGGAGTATAAGAATTTACGTCCTTTCCCTGAGTATTGCAGTGCTGATGGGTTGGAACTGGTCTTGGTGGTATGACTCCATATTAGTCAACCCTGTGATTCCTGTCTCGTTTAATCAAGAACTTCATGTACAGTTTTTGAGCTCTACTACCTTTCCATATATTGAATTAATCAAATGCTGACTAGAGTTTATGTTAAACAAATTAAATTCCAGATTCACATAGCCTTTGCTAGATTGTTCTGCCATGGAAAAAAAAATCAAACTTGATTGAAAATAAATAGTTTTGTAATCCTTCTAGCTAAAACTTATAGAGTGCATAAACTGTTTTCAAGTTAATATTTCATAGATTAAAATGGTACTGTCTTATATAGGATCATATAGAAGTCTTCCAATAGTTTAAAGCGTTTTTTTACTAGTATTGGAAAGTATACTTTAAAATCTCATCTGTACATTATAGCCACTGCTAAATGGCAGCTGATATGGGCAAGAGAGGATTTTGGGCTTTTAGTTTTCCCACTTAATTTCACTGTAATTATTCTTTCTTGGTTTGGGTCTGCAAATATCTGAATAGACTGGAAAAAGAAATTATGGGAAGTGTTATGATCTGAATTCCGGCTGCTTTCTAATAACATGAAATCCTTTAAAATATGTTTTCACTGTATCTATAATTCACACTGTGATTGTTTGCATGCAGATTTTTTTTATACTACTTCTACTGGTATAGTCGCTAGAGCAAAATTCCTGAGACAGTTCTTTTAAAAATAAAATATATTTTTAATTATATCTTTTGGTAGCTTGGAAATGTTTCTCTGAGAAAAAAAAAATCTCAAAATGTGGACTCAATTTAAGTATACTTTTTTTTTGTGCACAAGAAGTCTTTAGACTAAGGAGGGCCAGCTAAGAAAGAGATATAGAAAATAAATTTGAGTTGTTTATTTTGTGATTGTAAATGGTCCTGAAAAACTGTACCAGCAGGAGTAATGGGAAAAACATGCAAATACAGTCTAAATATTCACACCATATAAACTTTACAGAGGATTAGGGGACAGATGTTATTACCCCACCTGTAGTTACTCTGTTCTATCAAAGGGCTCCCAAACTCCAAGAAGCTCCAGAGAAAACCAGTGCTTTAAGGGGGCTTTGAGCCGTCATTAAGCCAAAAGGCATTACTGTATGCATAAGGACATTACTATCTTGTTGGTATAATTTAAATACATTATTTATGTAGTATAAGTTTAGTTAATTAAGTCACTGGCTCTGACTCAATATATGTTTGAACTGTTGGCTCACACCTGAAGGCCTATGAATAGAGAGCATGTGGATTTAAAATGATGGGGTGGGAGGTGGGGATTTTTGTGTGTGCTCCTGAATCTAGAAACAAACTTAATTGAAATTACATAAGAATTTCATCTTTAAAGAGAGCTAAGCAAGATAAACAAACTTCTTCATTCTTCTTTCCTTGTTAATGGTCCCTGCCATCTGTCTAAAATGGGTTAACTGGCATATGATGGGTTTTTTTGATATTTTTTTTGCATATAGAGGAACAGAAGGTACTGAAAATATCCATTAGTAGGCCACCTCTGATTTACCAGGTTAGCTATGTTCTGTTTCACCTCTAGCCCTTGTTTTTACAGAGGGAAATTTAAAAAATTGCTTTCCTGGGCAGTATTCAGGTGGAGACTTATCTACTGCTTTTCTCTGAGCCTGGTGGTGTGTTTTAGGAGAAGCCTGTTAGCAAAGGAGCTTGAAACAGAATTTTCCTACTTCAAACAGACTGAGAAGCAATGTCTAACCCTGGAGGGCATATAAGGATCCCTTTTGGAATAGCTTTATCATCTAAATGACCTCCATCTCAGTTTATTAGCTTACTTGGAACAAAGCTCCACCTGTGTGTAGGATTAGTGAAATAGTGACTATCAAAATACATGGTGCACTCTTTTTTTTCCTCCTTTTTTTTTCATCCCACCAGCTGGACAGAATACATGGTAATGGAATTCTTTTCTACCTGCATCATCTTCATGGACATTGAACACCCTTTACAACTTGGCCCTGCATGTTTCGTAACATTGTTGATCCATCTAGACATGCAACACAGAGTGGTTCAGCATGGTAGAGAAGGTGTGCCCAGCCATGATGTTTCAAGTCTGGAATCTAAATTGAACCTCTGTCTCGAGGCTTACCTTGAAGCCCTCTGTTTGTGCCCCTTGTAGAGCTTTGTTGCTATTCTTTTCCAACTCGTGAATGGGCATGTCTTAACTGATTTCAGAAAAGTCATTGCAATGCTTGAAGACAGGTATTTGCTTACACATTTTTACTAAGGTCCAAAGAGATGCATTTAAGATGTATGTCCAAAAATATTTTTTAATATATTTGTGGGAAATAAAGATAATTCATAACTTGTGAAAAATTTTATTTTGATAACTCACATGTTGCCTCTTTTATTGTCCCTCTCACTCACCCAGTTCCCCATGGGCTGTGTAGTGGCTCTCACTGAAAATATCCTGTGTTCCTACCTGTCTGTGACAAGGAGCACGGCCTTGGTAGGGTACATTTCTGTGTAATTTCCATGTTATAAATCTAGACTAATTGTATGTACAAAACCTACACCACTACAACTACTACATTATACAAAAGGCTTTGTTCCCCTTGTACATTACACTTCAAGACATGTAGAGGAGATATAGAAAATGGCTAGATTCAAACACAGAGTTAACTGTTTGCCTCCTATTTGCTACACTTTATTCACACTGCGAAAGTAGCCTGCAGTCCAACAGTGCCTACAGCTGTGTAAAGTCACACTTGTTCAAGCTTCAGTATAAAATTACAGTTTTGATCTTTTGATAACAGAACTAAGTAGAAAAGTAAATATACAAACGTGACTCATCAGTAGTGACTACAGTGTGTAGTACAACAGAAACAAAGGACTGCAGTCTTCAGATAAGAATAATTAATAAATCAAACTGATCTATTACCTGTCCTTTAAGCTTTATTTTCATGTTACTTACATAGATATTTTTTTTTTTAATGTGTATCCTAAAAGATATTAGATTTCTCATAATTCATCTCTGGAATCTAAGGAAGTTATCAGATTTTAATGAGTGAGAATAGGTAGTTTTACGATTTTCAGCCAAGTTAATTTCATTATTTATTTACTTATTTTCAACAGTGTTACTGAAACTGTCAGTTTCCTTGACAGATGAATAATGACAAGCCAGTGAGACAGAACGTAGGAGTTATGAAACCAACTTCCCATTTGAATACTATGAACTGTACAGAAATCATATGATATACCTGTTTAATTTGACCTGTTAGACCTCAGTAAATGAAATTGCAATATCACTATGTTGATGGTAAAACAGTATTTTTAATTTTTATACTCTTCTCTCTTCTTGACAGCCACAGGTCAGCAATGTACTTAATCTTGATTTTAAATATAGTTTAATTACAGTACTGGATCAGAAATTAGAGGTGTCAGGTCCTGGTTCTGGACCAGACATGACATTTTTGAAATGATTGTTCACATGAGCATACTCTGCATCATCAAAATGTTCCTGTTTTATTATAGCACTTCAAACGTGTCCTTACATCTCAGCAGGTTGGCTGTTCTTATTTAGGATTGTGGACACTCTTTAATGTTTCTCTGAATTGAGCCATTAGTGCTAATTTTCCTTTTTTAAGAAATTTATATCAGTGTATCTGATTTGCTATGAAGTTCTTATTTTTTAACACTTGTATTCCTGGTCTTAATTAAAAAAAAAAATTGAGTTAAGGATAATTCATTACAAGTCATAGTCTTTCATTTGCAGTTTGCCCTATATTCTTATATTCACTTTACTTCTTTTTCACATGGAAACCAACCTGAACTTTGTTCAGAAAAAAATAATAGTACCATAAAAGCATTTATTAACACTCTCAGAGAAATAATTCTATTACTATTTCTTTTCTCTGCAAGAAATCCAAGAAAAATATAGAAAAGAAAATTTAATATTTAAAGGACTTTTCTTTTATATTGCATTCATCTCATTCTTGAAAATCTTGTGTTTGTTTTGCGGATTGGTTTTGGGAGAGAAAAAAGAAGAAAAAAAAATCTTCAGAGACTAACCTTGTTGAAGTAGTCAATTTTGTGTTTTCCTAAATGCTTTTTTGCCTGGCCTCCTGAATTACCACACATGAAAGTTTCAGTTTCAGAACTAGAAAGACAGAGAACAACATTCCTCAAAATATTGTGTTTCACACTCTCAGGTTCTTTCATGATGTTTTAACAACAGAATATTGCAGGGTAAGTCACTCTAAATTAAGTTGTATGCATTCAGAAATAAGTAACAAGGCCAATCCATGCAGTTTGCTTTTGATGATGTTGGACCACTTTCTAGATATCTAGTTTGATAAGGTGTTGTGTTAAAGGGGGAAGTGAAAGGATAGGTATATCATACCTTTTATGATTTATGCCTCATTAAAGAAGTATTAACCTGAGTACTAGAAACACAAGCATGTGTTTCCTTTTTCAAAATTACTTCAGCTTTTTCTGTATTAGGTGCAGAGGCATGAATGATTGGTCAATGGTTGTTCAATGAATATGCCAAAATAATTAGTCTGGGATGGTGGGCTATTAATTTTGAAATAAACACTCTTTTGAAAATTACTTTTTTTTTTTTTTTTAAGGGAATTGCATTTGGATTTTAGGTGGAATGTCAAAATTTGGAATCTTTTTAATGAGCTCTGTTAAAAGCCAGGAAGCATATTTAATATTTGGATACCAGGGAATTTAATTTTAAGAGTAGCTTAGGCTCAGTAGAACTTTGTAACTGCTGCAAGGACTATCCTTGGCTTGTCTAAAGGCAACCTCACCACTGGTATTTACTCAAATACAAGAAACAGTGGTCAAAACAAACCCTTGTTAGTGGTACTGTCTCCTTTTCAGACTTTCTGTCTTGTCTGGTCTAGCAAAACAAAGTTACTGACAGATGTCTAGGGTAATGCCTTAGAAAAAGTGCCAAAATGCCCTAAATGGTATTGTGCATTTGGCTCAGTATCCCCTAGTGCACTTGGTGCTAACACCACTGTTTGAGTGACAGTTCATTTACATCACTTCATATTAGCAAGACCATTAAGGCTCCAATTATGCAACATGCACACTCTTAAAATTCTCAATGGGTAAGCTACTCAACTTTGCAAGTATGACTCTATTCTCATCCCAATTTAAAAACGTTTCAACCTAACCAATTATGTAATCTATGGCTACATCGTATTATTAACTAATTAACAAAAAGTGTTTTTCTGTGTTGAATTCATGGGCACAGCCTTTTCTCATTTCCCTGATGTTACCTCGGAACACTGTGAGCCAACTGCTGTTTTGGGGGCCCAGTTTCTTTATATTTGCAACATTTCTTTTACCAGAAACTTTTAAATGTTCAGGCATTACCCCAGCTGTCCTGATAGGAGTATGAAACATTCTGAGCACATTTTTATAATGCCTTAAATATTGTGCAGTCATTGACATTTGTGTAAATGAGCATACAGTACTCCCAAATTGGAAAGACAGTTTCACATAAATTTTTCATAGATATAAAAAGCTATCCAGTGGGCAAGACTTTGACTGCTAAAAGCTAGCTTATGTTTGCTTTCAAGGCTGTGTTTAACTCTGTAAAATATGTTTTTTGCTCTCTTTAAGACCGATATGGAAGTGTTTACATTACTGATATGTGACCTGACACTTTCAAGATTCAAATAATTAGTGAGAGTAGTCTGCTGGTACATGGCAGGCAAAAACTCACCTTGACAATAACAATTCTCTCTACCTCTTCCCATCATTTGATAACACATATCAGGCTGACCCCTACCAGCACAACATGCCTGTCTGCTGATGTTTAGCTATAAAGTCAATGCAAAGCCAATTTACCCACTCCAGCTTGGAGGAAGGCATTGTGGACAGCTGGAATCTGCAGCACAATAAGCATTTACCTTGGTGTTTAGTTGATGTAGGCTGTAGCTCTGAATTAGACCAGAATATGTTGACATACAACCTGTGTACGGCGGTGGCCGTGCTGCCAGAGAAGTTGCTCTCCAGGGCTAGTTTTGGATTTCTTCCCTTGGTTGGCTTCCCCAGGACACTACTGGGATTCCCCTTCTCTGCCAGCCTCTGTCAGTGTGAGAAGTCACTCAGCTCTATCCACCAACACATGCAGGCAAAGTTTTTGTTTTGCTGTGCTCAGTTTTTCAGTCTGACCCAGGCGAGTTAGATCACTCTGAAGTTAAAAGCCTGGGGAACGGTCATCTGGGTGGCAGGAGCTCTTGGGTGGTCTGCTCTAGAGTTACCAGCAATAACTTCTTTACACTAGCACAACTGTAGCCAAAGGAGAAGGTACATCTGTAGCATACATCTGCAGTTTAACAAAAATGCTAATTTAGACAAGCTTAACCTCTTCCAGGGTAGATGCACCTGAAGACATTTGAACCTGTTGGAGTGACAGTGTGAAGATCATTGCTTTAATAGAATAACCACTTGCAACTTGTGCTTTGTTTCCACAAAACACAGTGACATGTTTAATCAGAAGCACTTGAGTAGTCCCACTGAAATCAATAAAGCTACTCACATTTTAAACGGTTTGTTTTAGCTTCCATTTAATGTATTTTTTCAAATAATAAAATAAACAGAAACACGTAACTGTAGATGTAAGACATGCTTCAGTTTGTATAGTTCTAAATCTTGTGATATTATGTCCAAAAGTTTTAATTAGGTCCTATGGCAGAGGCATTAATTAGAAAAATAGCCAGAAACCCACAACTACATGTTATTACCAATATGCTGCAAGGAATTATTTATATAACTGTAAGTGTCCAAATTATGGAAAAGAAGGAAAAAAAAATCTTTATTAATAAACTTTTAACCATGAGAACAAAAATTGGACAATTATTTTGGATCCAAAATATCTCCAGTGCTCTACTTTCCTGAAGACCTCTGTATACAGTGTTGCCTCTCTTCCTGTTGCTGTGCACTTCTGCAGGAATTGAGGCATTAAAAGAAATCTTTTGGAAACGAAATCCTTGGCACCATTGTTTGATTTTAACCTTTCTTCTTCAAAATGAAGGTGTGCATTCAAAGTGATGTTGAATTTTGGGGTTTTGAGTGCTTTTTAACGCCATTGGTAGCTGGAGAGGAAGTGGTCTGTTTTTGCAGTGGGTAGGGTGGAGTTATAACGCACTCACAGTATCAGTGTTTGAAGTATTTTAGCTACATTATAAATTATTTTTGCCTGTATTTGTATACATGCAAATGCAGAAGCTGAAATACTTCACCTTTTCTCTATTTAAGCAGACAAATACAACAATGCTGCCCATTTTTTGAATCATATCTGGAGAACAAGTCAGTATTTATCTTACTGTGATATTATTATCAGCAATAAAACTTGTCCGTGAGATGCTGAGACCTTTGCCACAGTGGAAGGTTTGCACAAGTATGGAAATCCTCTAATTCCAAAAGGTGTGATACGGACCTGTGGCATTCTTTGCAAGAAAAAGCCAAAACTTTATGGATAGTGTTTGACTCCTATTTCTCAGGACTTCTGTGACTACAGCTGGGCCTTAGTTAAGCTGAAGTGCCAAATAAACTTCACACATTGTTTATCTGTTAACTATGTCCTGACCTTAGAAGGAAGTTCCAGTGATCTCCAATGTAATGGGCCCTCCTGCTATCTGACCTTTTTGCTTCAGTAGCTCCTCTGTTCGAATGACTGATGGCATGTGCCTGAACATGCTAACCCAAAGTAAAAAATAGTGGCCCTACCTCTCTGCTTTAGTCTACAGCTGTTAAAGAAGAGCTCAGAACCCAAGGTTTCGTTAATGATTTTGGCACTGCAAAGCTCATTTTTTAAATGCAGATTTGTAAAACCAGGCACATAACTAGAGACTCTGTGAAATGTGGTGCTAATTATGAGATTAAAAGGCTCTGGATTTAAATGAAGACTGCAAAGTTTGCCTTAACTTGGGCGTAAGAAGGGAAAAAACCCGCACCCAAACCAAGCTCTTTGTTAACGAAGGACACTGTAATAGTTTGTTAATGTACCTGTATTGTCCAGGGGTCTATATCTCTGTAATAGTCCTATTACTGTCCCTTGTTGCGAAAATGCTGATGTTTGCTAATTCATTCCAGATCTGTGCTTGAATACACAGCTGATAGCTGTCCCTCATTTTGGTATATATTTAAAATGAAGTTTATAGGTCCTGAGAAAGGATTCCTTGCAGATGAAAGGTGACAAGTATAACAGTGTTAAATAGTTTTCTTTGTTAAATATTTCTTTCCTGAAGAAGGCAAGCTTTACCTGGAGACTGCAAATGTCATCTTTGCCATTAAGCTACATAGAAATGCATATTTCACTCCTTCCAGTCTCCTGTTATGCATTTCAAAAGAATTAATGCCCATATTCCAATTTTTAGAGCAGTGTTTTAAAAATATTTTTCCCCTCTTTTTTTACCCGAGAAAGCTTAAAAAACTACAAGACTTAGCTCATTTCAAAGTGGTAAATTTTTGTTACCAAAGTCAATGGAAAGACAGTATAGTCTAATTTAAAGCATGAATATAAACCAGCCAGTTTCTTTAGAAAGATGACAGCTTTCCCATGGAACAACACATGTTGGTGTGTTTACTGCAAATTGATTGGTTGTTTGTTTTTTAGGTTTTTTTTTTTCTGTTTCCTTTTTTCAGAGTTAATGAACACTGTATGTTCCCAAGGCTTCTCTCCTTCATTTTCACCTACTATCAATCTGCTGTCATGGTAAGTGTAAGGGCCAGTTAGAGTATTATTGACAGATGTTACCCTCATGTGCTGTGACTGACACTAACTTCTCATATTCCATTTATTAGGAAAGGTATGTAGTGCTGCTGTCTTGCTGGTACTTATTCTTGCTGTACTGTGTATTGAAAATAGGTAATACATGACATAAAAACCTTCTACCTTATATTTTTTAAGATTCTATGGTCTACCAGCGAACATTTTCTCAGCTGAGGTACCATATGTGATTATTCAAGAAAACATTCATTTTTTTGTGACAGAAATTACATCCATTCCCTTTTTATAGTAAACTGATGTTGTGGTTTAACGCCAGGTGGTATCCAAGCACGACCCAGCCACTCCTTCACTTCCCCTCACCGAGAGGGATGGGGAGGAGAGTTGCAAAGGAATGTAAAACTCACTGGTTGAGATAAGAACAAATTAGTAGATAAAGCAAGAGCCAGGCACCCAAGCAAAGCAGAGCAAGGAATCCATTCACCACTCCCCACGGACAGGCAGGTGTTCGGCCATCCCCAGGGAAGCCGGGCTCCGTCACGTGTAACGGTTACTTGGGAAGCCAAACGCCATAATGCCAGATGTCCCCCCCTTCCTTCTTCTTTCCCCAGTTTATATACTCAGCATGGCGTCATATGGTATGGAATATCCCTTTGGCCAGTTCGGGTCACCTGCCCTGGCTGTGTCCCCTCCCAGTTTCCCGTGCCCCTCCAGCCCTCTCGCTGGCAGGGCCCAAGGAACTGAAAAGTCCTTGATTTAATACAAACATGGTTCAGCAGCAAGCAAAACCATCCATGTGCCATCAGCATTGTTCTTATACCAAATCCAAAGCACAGCACTGCACCAGCTGCTGAGAAGAAAACTAACTCTACCCCAGCTGAAACCAGAACAACCAACATGCTGATTAGAGAACATTTCACATATACAGAAAACTGTATTGCTAAAAGACAATTGAGGCACCTTTAATTACCTGGGGTTTCAACTATCAACAGACAAAAATATAAAGAAATTACCAGAAACCTGAAAAAGTGCAAACAAAAATAAAAAGGAGAAACTCATTAAGTGGTCTAGATGTCTGTCCGCAGTTGTGTAGGGAACATAGGCTCTTTCAGAAGCCTCTCATGGATCACCAGCAGCCATCTCACATTCACGTACTTCCATATGTATTAGAGTCTCAAGAAAGACTCTTCAGCAATGACTCAGTAGTTGCTTATGACTTAAGTTATGGGGAGATGACTACTACATGTGTAAATGTTATAGTGTTGTCAGGATATGAGTTAGAAAAAAAAAAAAGGTATATGAAGACTAAGGATACAACAGACTTCGCAAATGTGCAGACTTCACCTGCCTTAGCATTAATATCTACTTCTTAAGTTTTCAATGTCCCTGTGCGTTATCAAATAACAATCTCCTACAGTCTAGACACATGAAAAATGTTTTAGAGTACTTTTTCCCTAAACACGGGGCTTAGACTAGAAAAAATATAAAATTAAAGAATTTTAGAACTTCTCTTTCCATAAAAGTAAATATTTTTTAAAGCAAAGTCACATGTATTCATTTGACACTTTACAATTTACAAGCTTTCAAGGATATTCAATCAAAGAAACATATGAAAAAGCAGTTTATATTGGTTTAAAAAATGAGAACTCCATCTATCCTTGTCCATAGTGTTTTTCTTCTGCCTTTTGATCATGGGAAAGTCAGTGAGATTATGTTTTTTCAGTGTAATTCAGGGCAAGTTAGGAAGCTGCTTCTCCCATCCCACTTGATGAGATTGGGGAAAGGTTGTTTTTGATTCTCAGTGGGGCCATTAGGAGTAACTATGGTTACTCAGAGACTTGCTGTAAGATGGTGACTTTTACTGGTTGATTCACTTATTGCAATTGGTATGTTGCAAAAGAAGAGAGATTTGTAAACTTGAATTCTTAAACGTATGGTGGAATAAAACACCCTCGGATCCCAAATGGTCTTGATCCACAGTCTTCTATGGATTGTAGGTGTTCCTCAGGCAGTGGTTGCCCATGTGTGCCTGCGTGGGACGGGTGTATCTTTATACCCTCGGTCTCCACCCAGTCCTTACCCTGAGGACAGTATCAATGCACATGTGCGTTAGGCCTTGTGGAAAGTCTTTGAAATGAGTTGGGGTGTGATATTAGAGTCTGGAGTGTCACCAAACCCCTGACAGAGTCACTTTGAATTGACCTTGCCTTCAATGCCTCTTTGCTTCTTAGCCTATGTGACTCCTGGGCCAGGTTGCAGATGCAGAAAAGTGCCACCTTTCCTCCACAGAGTGTACCTCTTTGTAAGGGATTCTGAGAATTTTAATAGTCTTTCACAAATGTTAATAGTCCCTTAAACTACTGTCCACAGCTATTTCCTTGAAAAAACATGATAAGATCCAGCCTACCTTACCCTGACACTAAACACTTTCCCTCAACCCAGGCTGCATGTTTTCCTTCCAGTCGCTACAACAGTAACCAAGACTGGCATGAAATGTGGCAGAAGTATTAGTGAAGTCCTGACACTGGGAGAAAAGCTAGGAGCTAAGGA
Source organism: Falco naumanni (assembly GCF_017639655.2). Lineage (NCBI taxonomy): Eukaryota > Metazoa > Chordata > Aves > Falconiformes > Falconidae > Falco > Falco naumanni. Next base: position 16,744,272 of record NC_054080.1, on the reverse strand, counting down.
TAGTGAAGCAGTTTTGTGGGTAGAAAGGTGGAACAGACAGTAGTAGAAATCATGAATCCTTTTGCTGCAGAGATTGTACAGGTCAGTCTACATCTGGATTAGTTATGTGTATGCACATTACTTGAGTTCAGGACCTCTTTGCTCCTGTTTAATTTAGCAGATTTAGTTAAATGGGTACAATGGGTGATATTGCTATTTCTCTGGAACAGAAGTGAGCAAACATGGAGCTCCTCCAAAATTAAATAGCTACACTATTTTTCCATTTTCAAACCCACTTCCAGTGGATTAGCAGAATTAACTCATGGGATGTAGTTTGATTCCCAGATACCACCTTCCCATATATCTGCTAGATCACACTTGTCAACTCAAAACCTATGCTGCCAACTTCTCCCAGCTGAAACAGGGAAAGAGTATATTCATATACTCAATGAATGTTCTGGTGATTTTTGTTACTGATACTTATTTCACAGCTGCAAAAAAGAAGTTTGCATGAGAATAAATTAACAATCCATCTGGAAAAAAAACCCAAAAAGCCATTAGCTATAACTTCCCAGCCGTGGTCTCAGAGAGGCTGTGCATCTCTCCCTAGGCACCAGTTTGCTGCAGGTACGTGGATATAAGTTCATAAATCTGTTGTGCAGCTGTGCTGGAGAGTTTCCCAAGAAGCACACATATGCATAAAATAAACCCATCTGTACTTTACAGAGAAGACCATTCTTCAATTGGTGCTGGGCTTTTTCTGCTGATGCTTGTATGGTGCTGTCTAGTGGGAGCAAGGCTGGGAGGGTTGATGCTGTCTATGCCATGGCATTCTTTACTTATGGTCAGTTGTGAACCCTGAACAGCCTGGGATGCATTCAGTGGGATGCATTCAGTGGTGGACAAAGTACTTTTGTACTAAATGACAATTAGTTATTCATTTCAAATACAGGGACGCAGCCTGCATTAGGGCACAATCTGCACATCCGACTTAGCATTTTGAAACTGCATAGCAAATAGCCCAATTACAGTTATATCTGTGAAGCATTGATACATTGAGCAGACTGAAAAATTTGCTAGTTGTTCAAACAGAAAATGCTGGACCTTAGAAAATAAATTTTTAAAGTCATTAAAAGTACATACAATGTGCTTGGGGTGGAGCAACAAGAAGACCTATGAACCAAATACTAAATACAGTACAAAAGGTAAGCATTTCAAATACTGTGAGAACGTATACTGAATATATCTGATAATCGAGATGACATATTAAAGTTTCGTATGCCTGTGAGTGTATGGACCAGCTATTTAAAACAATTAGATACCTTTGGGTCCCTTTATCACTAGCCATTCCTCCTGAGAAATACCACAAACTTTTTTTTTATTATTGCGTTTCTAGGGTTTTTTTTTGTGTGTTGGTATTACCTGGAAGTCAATCCAGGCTTTTGTAGGAATGTGATGGCTGTCATTTTCCTTATGGAAAGCTTTTCTAAGTTGTTAGCTCTGTCTGACTTCTTAAGGTAAAGAGGGGATACCTTCCTCATTTTGCACCCTTTTCCTCCTAAGGAATTTCTGGGAATCTGCAAGAGAGGTGTTTATGACCTGTACCAAGTTTCTTTACAACTCTTTCCTTTGTACAGAGTGAAATTTCTTTACAAAGTGTGTAGGGAGCAATAAGGAAAGCTAATAAGACCACAAATTTGTAACAGAGTAAGCTAAATTAATGGTGACTTGGCCACCTAGGCATAACCAATTATTTCACTTGTAAACCAGTGTTTGCAGTTAAATGTCCCCCTTGGTTTTGCGTTGATTATTGCTGGGATACTTCTAATATTTTGCATCTGGTTCACATATTTCTCAACCTATGTGTTCCCATATAATTTGCATCATAGTCAAAGCAGAAATAAAAAAGAATTACTTTTTTTTTACTTTCAAGAAACACTCTGAAGCCCATGAAACATCACTAAAAAAGGTGATCATGACAAAGATGAGCAAGAGGGAAGGAGACATTAGCTGGGCATGTTGTTGTTTGTGAACTGGACATTTACTTAGCAAATACTGATTTTTGAGTCCTAATGAAATTAAATCTAGTGAAACAAATTTCCTAAGGAAGTCCACACATCACCACTTTTTGTTTTCTTTCTTGGTGCTGAAAGGGGTTAAAGATTTTATCAAGCAACAAAGCTCAGGAGCTCACCAGAGTTAGTCAGTTTAAGTTTAAGGTATTAATTGGATTTGTAGCTGCCAGAATTTGTGGATGTAAAGCTACAACATCAAAGGAAAGAGAATTCAAGTCTCAATCTATGTTGTTCAGAAGTTAGTGAACATTAGGAGAATTACATAGAGAATTGCAGTTTGATATATTAATGTTGTGGCGAATGATTTTTTGCTCTTGCTATAGAAATGATATACCAATAAATAAAATAAATGAACTTTAATGTTTTTTACTCTGTTTAATGATTAACTCTTTCCTAAAGACAGCCATTTAAGTTATGACGCAGATCCTGGGCTGGTTTAACTTGTTGCAGCTCATCTGAATACAGTGTTTAAATAGACCTATGGTCATTTCTACCAGCTGAGGGTCTGTTGCTATAGAGGTGCAAAAGGATTCAAGTGTTTTTCCAAAATTATTCTAATCTTAGTCAACACATTACCTTTGCTAGAAGATAAAAAAACACATCAGCAGTGTATCAACGATCTAATGTTGTTGCTGTTGACAGCCCTCAGCAACAGATCACTTGCAGGCACTGATGAAAAAGAATACTGTTACTGTATAGGAAAAGGCACATAAATGTAGTTCCTGAGGTTTAAGGCGTTGTGATGAAATTTCCAGGATAACAGGTGATGAGAGCTCATGACTTTCATTTATCTTGGTAGCAGTTTTTACTGTAAATCTCCACGCACAGAGGTATAAACATATGCTGTATCATGCTGTGCGGTACAAACCTCTGAGATTCAGCAGGAAAGCTAGCTTGGAGGGAGCTGGATCTCTGAAGGCTCAGCGGTCCCAGTCAAAGGCTTTGGTCAGACTATAAAGGGATCATCTTCCGCTAATGAGCCATGTCTTACACTGACTGGGAGCGGGGTTTCCTGAGTCAGCTCACTTTCTTTGGATCACAGTGAAAACCTGCATGGGAGCTGGGTGTTGTGGTTTGGGGTTGTGTGGGTCACAGCCCTGTCTCCCAGGCCCCCCTTCTCCCCCCATGCTGTTGTGCTCACCTTTACCCTTCCTTCTTTTTAAATGAAATGAAAAAGCTGTTGAGACATTCAGCCACCCCTTCCACTCCTGAGACGGGGTGTCTGGGCACACTACACAATTCTGTCTTCTGTTGGACAGCTTGCAAACCCAGATACACAGCTTCTTCAGCATGACAATATTTTATGTTTAACATCTTTAGAAATTTGCATTAGGCTGATTTCCAGCTTCTGTTATATCTCTGTCACCCTGCAGATATTCATTTAGTACCTTAGAAGTGCTATAACACTAATGCTTACCAAAGCTGATAACAGTGATCTTTGAATGCTCCATGAACCCACTGTATCTGCTCTGACACAGAATAACCGTTTTACTAAAGGTGAAATACTCCTGGAAAAGGTCCAAGCAGAATAATGAAGCACTGGCGGTACTAATATATTTGAGCCCTTTTCTGGATTCTCACTACACAAGGGAAATTGTTTGATACATACAATTCTTCAGCAATGGGCAGCTCTGTTCCTATACTATACCTGTGTTGAAAATGGTTGTTCCACAAGGATGAGATGGCTTCCATCCACCCTCTGTTCATCAGAAAGCACTGTAAATACACTATAAATTCCAGCCTTATGAGTGTTTATCTGGTAGACACTGTGACTTAGCAGCTGTGTCTGGTGTCAGGACAGTTTTACACTGAGAAAAAATGCAGCCACTGTAACATTTAAAAGCAGTCACACTCTTTTGTGGTGTGTTTGGGTCTTTTTCCTAAACCCTGGACTTTTCTGAATCATGCAAAGAAAAATTACTGTTTCTTTAAAGAAATACATTAACAAAATGCTGGAAGAATTACCACTGTGTGCTTTAAAAGGCAGTGTGATGTGCCATCCCTGAAATCTGTTAGTTTTAAAATCCATTTACAACATCTTAAATTTAGTTGCAAATAATGCTGTGTAGGAATACTGTCAGAAGAGACTGATTTTTTGTCTCATAAAACTGGTGAATTTTTAAATTAATATTAAACCTACTATCTATATGGAAAGAATTGATACCTACTGTATCTAGACCTATGTTCTGCTTACAATCACTCCTAGCACTCTGCTAGACTGAGTTTGGAGACAGTTAACTGAACTGGCTAGCTGACTGATTGATTAAGCCTTTGATGTTCTCAACTGGGATTTTTCATTGCTGACATACAGTTTACCACTGATGCTTCAGTGCAGCAGAATCCTATAATCCTTTAACTGTTAATCCATTTACATGTCTCTGACCGCAGAATTTCCAAGAGCATCAGGAGAACACATGAAGGCAGAGACATGAAATATAAGGAAAAAAACATCAATATTTTTTTCTCACAAAGGAAAAAAGAGAAAAACTGCTTCTTACCACATATACCTTCAAACACTTTAGGTTGTTTCCAGGGACTGTGCTTTAAATGTCATCAGCTTTAGACAAGAGCTAGAAGGGTGTAAGAAAGCTAACTCCAGATAACTGTAGGGCTGAGTCATGCTAATAAACATTGTTAGCCCAAAGTGTTCTATGAACAATGATTTCTCTGCAAAACATTTCCCCCCATTCATGGAAATGACTGAAAAGAGAAAGATCACTTGCAGTTGTGCAAAAAAACAGATGCATAATAATTTCTTTTCTTCTTAGTTTCTTATTCAAGAAAGAGATTTTTCATCAGATTTATGGTAAAGATGAACAGAACAGTGCCAGATGACTGCAGTGGCAAAGCATACAAGTGCAAGTAATGAACCGTCTAAGAAAACTGTCTGTAAGCTATGTCCGGAAAATTATTTTTCTAGGATAGGCTCACACTTCACCTAAAAAGAGCTGTCTTTTAGATGGTTTGTCATGTAGATGATAGAACTGGATGTTTATACCTGACAGTACTCCTCAAAAAAAAGGAGAAAATTCTTAAAGGGAAAGAAAAAACTTTGAGGTTTATGGAACTAATGCTACATTCAAAGAATATTATAATATGGAGAGGTGAAGTACTGGGGATAGATTTTGTACGCAGAACTCTGAATTGTGCCAGGAGAGATGGAAGCTAACACAGACTCACCTTACACTTTTCAGCAAAGATCCACAAAAAGTATGTAGAAGAGGATAAGGTTGAGATACAGGATACTCCTAGACTAACAATTTTAACAGAAGCAGGAAGCACATGTAGCAGTTTCTTCATACAAAAAGGAGCCAGAAAATCTGCTGAGAGCAGCATATGTGCTCTCAGCAATGGTGATGATGCACCACTAGTCATGGTCCCCGGCATCCACTGGAGAAATTACCTTTGCCCATCAGAGACATCAACCTGGATGGTGGCTATCAGGGGAGGATGTCTCCAGGTCTGGGTCTGAAGGCAATGCAGCAGCATGGGGCTTCACTGAGGCCAGGGTGGGGGTGATGACATGCTTGTTTGCAGAGTGTGAGCTGGTGGAGGATCTCTATTGCCAAGTAAAGGCACTGCAGGAGAAGGTCAGCAAGCTGTGCAGTGTCAGATCCAATGAGAAGGAGCTCAATTGGGTCATCTCCAAATAAGAGCTGAACCATCCAGTGTCCTAAAGGAGGAGCAGGCAGAGTCTGTGATTGTTAGCTAAGGAAACGGAGAGCCTTTCAATGGTGAAAACTGAGGGTTAGGAACTTCTCATACTGGGAGGACTACTCCTGTTCCACCTGTAGATCTGCAGCTACATATCAAGAAGAGTATTCTGGTAACAGTGAAGGGACTAGAAGCTGTGGCCAACAAACCAAGCACACCATCAGAACCTAAACCCAGCAGCAGCACCAGTAAGAAAAGATGTTTGTAGGTGAAGAGTCCCTGTCATAGGGATGGGTGCCCCATCTGCTGACCTGACCTGCTGGGCAGGCAGGCTGTTCCTTGGCAGGGTCTTGGAAATTGTTGAAGGACTGCTGGTCCTCGTCCAGCCCTTGAACTAGTACCATACATGTTCTCCCTCATGACCACCAGTGATGTTGCCAAGGAGACATGGAGCATTCCAGCAGTGACTGCATGGCTCAGGGCAAGAAAGCCAAGAGCATGGAGGCCCAGGAGATGCCACCTTAGCCCTGATGGTAAGAGGAAAGGGCCTGAAGAGGAGTAGATGTGTTCTGCAAGTCAACAAGGGGTTGCTCATGTCCAGCTTGGTGTCTATCAGAACCCCTCAGTCTTTTTCTTCCAAGCAGCTTTCCAGCTGGACAACTCCCAGCGTATGCAGATGCCTGTGGTTGCTCCCTCCCAGGTGCAGGGCTTTACACTTGCCCCTGCAAAATATCATGAGGTTCCTGTGGGTCTAATTCTCCAGCCTGTTGAGGTCCCTCTGGATGGTGGCACAGCACCCTGGCCTATCAGCCATTCCTCCCAGCTTTGTGTCATCTGCAGACTTAGTGAGGGTACACTCTGTCACTTCACCAAGATAATCAATGAAGATGTTGAGCAGGAAGCGAGCCAGTGCTGAGCCCTGGGGTATGCCGCTAGTTACTGGCCTCCATCTAAGACACTGAGCTACCACACTCTGGGCCTGACTGTTCAGCCAGTTTTCAATCCACCTCACTGTGGATGGAAGTGAGCTCAAGAAGAGTGAACATTTCATGGAGTTCTTTGCTACAAGCATATCAGCAGTGGAAGGATTTTTGGAGAACCTTCCATTGCAGACAGCCCACAATGGCATTAGCAATGCTCTTCCACTAGGCAGGGAGAGCCTATGCTGGGAAGACACTGCTGCTGGGTCATGGGAGATGATTACCTCTCCAGTATGTTGTGTTCATCAAGGGACTAACCGATGACAGCAAGCTGCAGGAATTTTCCAATTCAGTTTGAATTTCCAGACTTGCAGTAAAAATTACATGACAAATAATTTTCTGCTTCTGGTCATTCCAGGAAAATATTTAGCAACTAGTAACATGCCTTACATTTCTTAAATGGAAAGAAGAGAGCGTCTCTACCCCTAATCCGTCTCATTTTCTCTCACACACGCTTAGCCTTTTTCTGGAATAATACGCTCAAGGTTTTAGTCTTTCCTGAACTGGTCCACCTACTTCCGATGGACCAAATTCCTGCAGCCATGCATGGAGCTTGGGTATGAACAGCAAGGGCCACGTGGTCACAATCTCTTGTTCAGTGGAATCACAATCCTTTGTTCTATAGCTTCACAAAGGACTGGTTCCCCAGGCATCAGCTGGGAAAGCCCAGTTCCCACATAGGTCTGAGAAGGCCTGGTGTCCCCTGGTCAGGGTACACCAGGCAATGGGGTGACACAGTGCTGGTCATCCCTGGAGTCTGTGCCTGCTGGAAGTGATGAGAGCAGAATTTAGGAAAAGGGTGGAGGCCAGGCATTTTCCCTGTCAGGTCCCCTTCTGGCCTGGGAGCTCCTGGGAAGCAGCTAGTGGCAGGACCTTCCTAGGACAGGAGAAAAGGGCCCCATTGCCCACTGTCCCCACTGGTGGTTGTTAGTGGGTGGACAGACAGGAGACTTGAGGAGTGAAGCTTGAACCTTTATAAAGAGGTGGCAGAGCAAGTTCATCCTTTTTAAATTGTGTTTGCCCATTTGACAGCGGTGTATATATGTCCCCATCTCCTACTTACCTAGTGGGTCAGTATGTTGAAATAATTTCATTTTATCTTATCTTATTTTTTCCCTTTGAAAGCATCTTTCTTAAGTAAAGAAGTAGTCATATCACAGGCCTGACTCTGATGATGGCTACCCAGACAGTTGAAATGTATTTTAAAGAACTAGGGAGGAAGAATAAGAAATGAAGTTGGAACTTCATAACCAAATCTGTTATTTTAAGAATCAGGAGTAACCGATGCCTCTAATGTAACAAGAAAACAAATACTCTTCTCTAAGGTTTTATGAATAATTTGGTTTGCTAGCTGAATTTCAATGCTCATCACAGAAATAGGAAATTGAAATACATTACATTGATTGACATGGGATCTTTCATTTACCATTGAAATAAAATCTTAAAATTTAGGGGCAAGTAAAAGAAAACTGAAGGAAATAAAATACAAGATCACAAAGAACACTAGACAATAAACCAGTCATATCTCAGATTTTTTTGTGTTTAGATGAGTCTATTCAGATAAGTCCCTCTAAACATGATGGTGTAGGGATCAAATTTTACTTTTCACCACAAAATCATTTTACTCATGCTTTGTCCTTTGAGTAAGCTTCGTTTTCCATTTACTTACAAAGCTCCATTTTCAGGTAGCATTTATGCATCACATTTCAATCAGCATAAATTCAGGTAGATTAAAAGTACAACAGTGATTTTTGTGACTAGTTTCCACCTCTGAAAAACTCATGTTTAGTTTTCCTTGGCAAAATGATGGGCATACACAACCAAATGAAATTGTGGGATATGTAGCTGTATCTTGCAGCATTCTTCTTAATCTTAGAGAACAAAGCAAGTTTATGCAGCTCTGCTGGGGAAACACTGGGGGATTAAACAGAAGCCCTGCTCTTTCACAGTTTGTTGCTGTTCCCCCTCTTCCGGATCCTTGCATACCCATGATCTCTCTAGACACATTCCTCAAATGGTTTTCCTTCATCAGAAAAATCTTAATTTTATAGCAAAAAGTTTTGAGAATTTGATGGTCTGTATTTTTCTGAACAAATAAGCTTTTGGAACAGTGCTTTCATTTTAGGAACTTGTTCTGCATCATTTTGAAAGTGAGTAGGCTTTGTGATTTAGTAGAGTTTGTATATGAGTGTATACATGTGCTTATAGATAAAAGCCTCCATCTTTCTCCTTGCATTCAGTTCTGTAAAGTGAAAAGGAATAAAAAGAATGTAAGGAAAGAAAGACAAAAATCCTACAGTAACTGCCATAAAAACATTAAAGCAATAGTGTTCAAACAACGGAAGGTCACTCATCATTTCTAAAGCAATCTTAAATAGAATCAGTGCAACTGATGACAAGACTTGACACCTTACACAGCAAGGACATAACTAAGATGTCACAGGTAATGATTATCAGAAATGGGAACTGGTGTAAGATGCTGCTGCTAAATCTATTAGCACCTGAACAGATACTGTGACAATATCCCAATGTGCAGGTAGCATTTATTGGCTTCTGCTGATGCTTGTGTGGCTGGGACAGGTAAAGGCTCAGCTAAGGAGCATTTCTCATCTCTTGACAATGATGGACAACAGCAGTATGTAGAAAGGAAGTGCAATAAATAAATGAAGAAAACTAGCATCCATGCCATATCTGTCTCTCACACTTCCAAAGCAGCTGTTTGCCTTCCAGAGATTTCACGTCTGGAAAGTAAACCCTTTCTAAGTCTGTGTTGCAAAAATAGAAACAACAGTGAATTAGAGAATTCCTTTGGCACACACAGTTATAGGTTTAAAGTACTTTGCAAGCTGGCTCATGAATGGTCACCCAGGCTGGTCAATATGAGACTGATTCCTGTGATAAATAGGTCAGGTTTTGTAGGGTTGTGGGTTTGGGACTTCCTGAGATGGGTTCACCATTCAGGCACTGTCAGTAATTGTCTATGTGCATAGAAAAAATGGTAGGAAAAAGTGTAGGTGGAAGTAGTCAATCCATCCAATGAATGGAATCTGTCACAGATGCTAAGCATGAAATGTACCCTGTAATTTGTATTTTACACCGCCACCTGGTGATCAGGCAGTAGGGAACAATAGCAGAACAGGAAATTGATACCTTGTACGAAATAGAGAAATATGTGTTTCTGCTATCTGAACAAGAGGCAGTTCCAGCGGAGGTAGAGGAAGAAAGATCTTAACAGTGGTGACTGAACAGAACTATGCTGATGCTAAACATTTGAATGTTCACTTTCAGTGACAGTGTTACTACGTGTGGTTCTCAGCTCCATTTTGCAGATTCTTTTTTGTACAGGTGCAGCCTTGCTTTAATTAATCCCTGTATTTTATTTAATCTACTCTTTGTGACAAAAATATTAGGTATGGGGACTGAAAAACTCATGTCCTGTTACCATACTTGCAACTTTTGAACTGCACCAATAAAATACATGCCAACACGATTTCAAAAACTTAAATGTTCACAGGAGAAAATAATGAATTCAGATGATGTTGGTATACGCTACATGAAGTTTACTTCATTTTCCAATACAGTATCAAAAAGGAGATCAGCAAACAGCATGACAACAATCTTATAATGCCAGTTCAAGAGCAGCCCACATTTTCTAGACAATAGTTCCTATTCTTAGTTCAAAAGTGAGGCAGAGATTAAACTAGTCTCCATTTTGCACAACATTCTATGTAGTTAGTAAAAGATACCTTTCTCTCTTTCTTCTTTCCCTCTGTACACACACACGTATGAAGTGTATAAAAAATATCTTTATATGAATGAAATTTCATTCAATCTGAGAAAATTGTCATCCTATGTCTGTTACAAAGGTATCCTGGGTAGTTCTTTTTAATACTCAGAATTTCTGAAGTTTTAAATAAAGCTTCTGTAAAAACCAAAAAGTGACTCTTTTGTTAGATCTTTGGTTGATTAATGTGACATGGTTTTGCAGTAGTCAGGATGAAAAAGTGTTTGGTGAGTACTACTACTTTTCTGCCAGGGCCTTTCAGCGAGGTTTGGGACCTGCTGGCCCGAGCAATGTGCCACTATGGGGAAAGGACAGTACCTCCTGAAAATAGTTAAAGTGGGAGGGGGAAAGGTGCATAATGCAGATACCAAAGCTGACCTTAATGAGTTATCAAAAGTGCTAGAAAGAGGAAGCTGTGTAAGAGCATCTATACAAGAAATATGATGCCAGTGGAGCTGAGGGATCTCATGTTTAAATAGTCTCATGTTGAACTGGCCTTAAGATCTCTGTGCAGCACCATGTTGTGCAGTGCGTACTTTTCCACCAGCAGTCTGTAGCCACGCTAGGGCTGAAATAAAACTCCTTCAGCCCCAGAGTGTTTAAAGAGAAAGTGACTTTAACCTACATTTTTTCTTCCATTAGTATCCATTGGATGAGGACTTTAGCTGTGTATATACAGAAGTAGTCCTAAAATGAAAAATAAATAATAAAAAAAAATGTTTAAAGACTGATTTCTTTCTAAGGTTAAAAGTTTTATTTGGCTTCATTGAGCTGCCAAGAAATACTTTTTAAAGACCTGTAGTACAGAAGAATTATTTGGAACAAAATAAGAAATCTGAGTGGATTATCCAATGCCCAGGGCAAAGGAGAAACATTCTGCCTTTCTTTGTACTGCCTTTGTGTGCTCAGCATTCCTATGGCAGAGAAACAACTATCACACTGAAAGAAGAGGAGGATATGTACATACTGCATATGTTTTCTGTATATGTGTGCTTACATGGATAGTATACTGTTGGTACTACACTGTTAGTCTCTCAGTCATTTTAGAAACAATGCATCAAGAGGGAAACCACAATCTTCTCCTTGCCAAAAGAAGATTGGCAGAATAGCTATACTCCAGATTTCCAGGGAATTCTGGGAATTCCCAGAGCTTTGTGAGATGACCATTGGAGCTCATGTGTTGGGTTGATCCCTGGCTAGCTGCCAGGTGGCCACCAAGCTACTCTCACTTTTCATCCCCAACAGGACAAGGGGGTGTAAATATGACAAAAAGCTCATGGCTTGAGATAAGGACAGGGAGATGGATCACTCAGGAACTACTGTCAAAGGCAAACCAGGCTTGACTTGGGGAAACTGACTTATTTTATTGCCAATTAAAACCAGAGTAGGATAATAAGAAATAAGAGCAAATCTACAAACACCTCCTGTCCATGGACTGCAGCTCCTACCAGGTATCTGCTTCTGTGTTGGCTTTCCATAGGACGCAGCTTCCTTCAGGGCACATTCAACCTGCTTTGGCATGAGGTCCTCCATGGGCGCAGGGTGGATATCTTCCCCACTATGTTCGTCCATGGGTTGTAGGGGGACAACCTACATCACCATGGTCTTCACCATGGGCTGCAGTGGAATCTCGGCTCTGGCACCTGGAGCACCTTCTGCCCTACCTCCTTCTCTGACCTTGGTATCTGCAGGGCTGTTTCTCTTACATTTTCTCACACTTCTCTCACAGGGGATGTGCAGCATTCCTTTACCCTTTCTTAAATATGTTATCATGGACCTGTTAGCAACATCACTGATGGGCTCAGCTTTGGCCAGCAGCAGGTCTGCCTTTCAGAACTTTGCTGGACAAGGGAGCAGCTTCTGGTGTCTTCTTACAGAAGTCACTCCTGTAGCCCTCCTGACTACCAAAACTTTGCCGTGGAAACCCAATAAAACTGGATAAGAAAATAACAGGAAGATGAGGAAAACATATTCTCCATCATGACAGTATAATGTATAAAACCTGTATATATATAACAAGTAAAATAATGCAGTAGGTTTGAATCAGAACCATACCTAGTCCAGCCTGTACAGGCCAAGAATTAACAGCAAATTATTGTGAGGAACGTAACATTATAGTCAATATTAACAAAACCTGAATGTAGTTCTTTGAAAACTTACGTATGCCTCTTGAAAGGCATATGTAGCTTTGTTAATAAAGGATGACTCATACCAAGGAAAAGTGGAAAAGTGTAGTAGTCTCAATCATGTGTAGAGCTAGTGGGAATTCATAAAGTGGATGGGTTGCAAAATCAGAAGAAAAAAAGAAAAAAAAAGAAGGAGAATCCATTAAATATATGATGATGTAATCATTTCATGTAGATTGTGTGACAATAATATAAAAATCTAGTTTTCTGACTAATACTTGATATTTTTTCTATCAGGCTCCTGTTTTAATTAAATTGCTATTTTAAGAAAGATTGAAAAAAGGAAAAATAGATGAAGACTGAAAAATAAAATTAAAAAGTGCTCTGCCCTTGGATTTCTGTCTTTCAACAATGCTCTAGAAAATTTTCATGGGGAAACAGTAATTATAAGAATTATAAAATGATATTTCAACATCTGTGTTTCATGAAAAACTATAGTGAGCTTTTCATTGACTCTCTTGAAGAAGTCATGTAGAATCGCCCTTTAGGTGTTTTATTGCTTTCTCTTCTCCTACATAAACACAATTCTCTTATGTATCTACATTATTCTGAACTCCACTATCTTTTCGATGAATCACCAAAACATTTTCTCGATTGACAGAAAAATACAGTTGACAACCTATGAGTCAGACCTCTCTAAATAGAAGAGACCTCTCTCAAAGAAGGGTAAAATGGAGAGAGTAGTCCTGGGTCAGCATTTCTAGATGATAGTTCAAGTAATGGGAGAAAAGTACAAAATCAAGTACTGCTGTTGTCCCTTTAATTGGTCCCTTTGGAACTGGAAGAACCAGTTGTTGTAGGAGTGTTACATAAAGGAAAAAACTGTTATTTCCCCATCTAAACTATTTCAGGTTTTGTGGAGGGAAAAAATTTTTGATGGAGAAGGTTTGGTTTGGAACTCTTCATGTTGGTTTTTTTTTTTATTATCATTATTTTTTTTTCAGAAAATTCTACAGATCCATTCATGCTCTTCATGTGAAGTTGTCTATCAAGGCAATGTAGTTGCATGCGATACTATAGAACAGCCAGTAGGATGCAATTGCAGGTTGTTTTATGAAGTAGCGCTCTCATTCAGAGTACATTTGAGCAAGCGTACATGGTTTGGGGTTTCTTTATGGTATGGTCTCCGAGAAAAGATTATATTTCTTATGGGAGAGTGATTCTTTCTGTGAATGAAGCTTACAGCATGCCAGGGAAGTCTCAGGAATGGTGACATGACAGAAGATGTGGTTTCAGTTTCTGGCAGCCTCTGAGACAGTGTAGCCAATGAAACATTTCTCCTTATATTTTTGTCCTAACTTGGCTTGTGCCTGCAAAGAATCACTTTCTGGTTTCTTCTTCTTTTCACAAGCATGGTATAAAATCTCTGTGTAAAAAGGTGGGGTTTCTTAAGTTCTGTAACAAAAGCTATATTAACAGTTGAAAGTCAAACTACTCATTTCCTGTTAATAATGTTTTCATGTTATAAAGAATAAAACCAGAATGTCCTGACTTCCTTCTAGTGTTTCTGCCAATAGGGGGAATTAATTACTGGTTTCTTAAAATTTTCAAAAGCATTAACATATTTTATTGCTTGTTTGGTTGTTTTGCATTGTTGTGTGGTTATGTGGTTGTTTGTGTTTTTTTTTAAATAAAAATCTTATTTGTGTTGTGGTGCAGAGCTCAAGTGTTTTTGAAGTATTACTGGGCTTGACACTTTTAAAGCATTATGATCACATGAATAAAGCGTTAGGTAAGAACGGGGGAGATTGTGATGCCACTACTGTTTTTCTGCATAGATTCAGAAATCAACAAGCCAGCACAGCCTGACTCCAGCAGTGGCACTAAGAGAAGTGCCGAGCGTGTGTAGAGACTCCCTGCAATGGGGACAGATGCTCCATCTGCTGACATGGCCTGCTGGGGAGGGAAGTTGCACCTTGATGGGCCTTGGACTATGTGGAGAGAACTACTGGTTCTTGTCCAGCCCTTGGACTAGTACCATCCACATTCTCCCTTGTGGTCACCAGTGATGCCACCAAACAGACATGGAGCATTTCAGCAGTGACTGCATGGCTCAGGTAAGAGAGGCAAGGGCCCAGGGGCCCAGGAGGTGTTCCTCAGCCCCTTCCTTCTCTACAAGGGAGGGCCTGAGAAGGAATAGATGACAATCTGGGGTTGAAAATCTGGATTCACAATAGGGTTTTGTTTCATATGATTATGTGATCTTTTCTGAGAATAAAGGACTGTCAGGAAGAGATTGGGTCCACCTGATCAGGTAGGGCAAAAGCATCCTTGCCACTGGGCTGGACAACTTGGTGAGGGCAACTTTAAGCTAAAATGATGAGGCAAAGGAGAAGTGGTGGCCCAGGTTGGCAAGCAAATTGTGTGTGCTGATGTGGACATGAGAGTCCTTGAAAGCAATAAAAGGTCGCCAAAAGAGGCCAACCCTAAACATATGCAGATAGATGAATAAGAACTGCCTACAGAAGAGCATTATCAGGGAAGCTATCGTACCTGTTCAGGGAAATTGGCACAATGATACCTCTGTAAAAGCATCTATACTCATGCAGTGTGGGGAGCAAACAGGACAAATTAGTCATCTGCATGTGGCTGCAGAGTCACAGTCTCTGGAGATATGGTGGGACAGCTCATGCAACTGGTGGGCTGCTGCAGGTTGATACAGTCTCTTCAGTAAGGACAGGCCAGGGCAGGAATATGAGGAGCAGGACGAGTTCCAATTGATGTGAGAGCAGCAGGTACGTGTGGCGCTCTGTCTAGGAACGCATAATGAGCAACTGAGAGCTTATGGATCAGGATTAGTAGCAAACAAACATGGGTGACACTGTATTGGGAATGTACGTATATACACATGGGTGTATACATGTCCCAATCTCCTACCCACCTAGTGGGTCAGGATGTTGACGAGATTTCCTTTCCTTTCCTTTCCTTTCCTTTCCTTTCCTTTCCTTTCCTTTCCTTTCCTTTCCTTTCCTTTCCTTTCCTTTCCTTTCCTTTCCTTTCCTTTCCTTTCCTTTCCTTTCCTTTCCTTTCCTTTCCTTTCCTTTCCTTTCCTTTCCTTTCCTTTCCTTTCCTTTCCTTCCTTTCCTTTCCTTTCCTTTCCTTTCCTTTCCTTTCCTTTCCTTTCCTTTCCTTTCCTTTCCTTTCCTTTCCTTTCCTTTCCTTTCCTTTCCTTTCCTTTCCTTTCCTTTCCTTTCCTTTCCTTTCCTTTCCTTTCCTTTCCTTTCCTTTCCTTTCCTTTCCTTTCCTTTCCTTTCCTTTCCTTTCCTTTCCTTTCCTTTCCTTTCCTTTCCTTTCCTTTCCTTTCCTTTCCTTTCCTTTCCTTTCCTTTCCTTTCCTTTCCTTTCCTTTCCTTTCCTTTCCTTTCCTTTCCTTTCCTTTCCTTTCCTTTCCTTTCCTTTCCTTTCCTTTCCTTTCCTTTCCTTTCCTTTCCTTTCCTTTCCTTTCCTTTCCTTTCCTTTCCTTTCCTTTCCTTTCCTTTCCTTTCCTTTCCTTTCCTTTCCTTTCCTTTCCTTTCCTTTCCTTTCCTTTCCTTTCCTTTCCTTTCCTTTCCTTTCCTTTCCTTTCCTTTCCTTTCCTTTCCTTTCCTTTCCTTTCCTTTCCTTTCCTTTCCTTTCCTTTCCTTTCCTTTCCTTTCCTTTCCTTTCCTTTCCTTTCCTTTCCTTTCCTTTCCTTTCCTTTCCTTTCCTTTCCTTTCCTTTCCTTTCCTTTCCTTTCCTTTCCTTTCCTTTCCTTTCCTTTCCTTTCCTTTCCTTTCCTTTCCTTTCCTTTCCTTTCCTTTCCTTTCCTTTCCTTTCCTTTCCTTTCCTTTCCTTTCCTTTCCTTTCCTTTCCTTTCCTTTCCTTTCCTTTCCTTTCCTTTCCTTTCCTTTCCTTTCCTTTCCTTTCCTTTCCTTTCCTTTCCTTTCCTTTCCTTTCCTTTCCTTTCCTTTCCTTTCCTTTCCTTTCCTTTCCTTTCCTTTCCTTTCCTTTCCTTTCCTTTCCTTTCCTTTCCTTTCCTTTCCTTTCCTTTCCTTTCCTTTCCTTTCCTTTCCTTTCCTTTCCTTTCCTTTCCTTTCCTTTCCTTTCCTTTCCTTTCCTTTCCTTTCCTTTCCTTTCCTTTCCTTTCCTTTCCTTTCCTTTCCTTTCCTTTCCTTTCCTTTCCTTTCCTTTCCTTTCCTTTCCTTTCCTTTCCTTTCCTTTCCTTTCCTTTCCTTTCCTTTCCTTTCCTTTCCTTTCCTTTCCTTTCCTTTCCTTTCCTTTCCTTTCCTTTCCTTTCCTTTCCTTTCCTTTCCTTTCCTTTCCTTTCCTTTCCTTTCCTTTCCTTTCCTTTCCTTTCCTTTCCTTTCCTTTCCTTTCCTTTCCTTTCCTTTCCTTTCCTTTCCTTTCCTTTCCTTTCCTTTCCTTTCCTTTCCTTTCCTTTCCTTTCCTTTCCTTTCCTTTCCTTTCCTTTCCTTTCCTTTCCTTTCCTTTCCTTTCCTTTCCTTTCCTTTCCTTTCCTTTCCTTTCCTTTCCTTTCCTTTCCTTTCCTTTCCTTTCCTTTCCTTTCCTTTCCTTTCCTTTCCTTTCCTTTCCTTTCCTTTCCTTTCCTTTCCTTTCCTTTCCTTTCCTTTCCTTTCCTTTCCTTTCCTTTCCTTTCCTTTCCTTTTCCTTTCCTTTCCTTTCCTTTCCTTTCCTTTCCTTTCCTTTCCTTTCCTTTCCTTTCCTTTCCTTTCCTTTCCTTTCCTTTCCTTTCCTTTCCTTCCTTTCCTTTCCTTTCCTTTCCTTTCCTTTCCTTTCCTTTCCATTCCTTTCCTTTCCTTTCCTTTCCTTTCCTTTCCTTTCCTTTCCTTTCCTTTCCTTTCCTTTCCTTTCCTTTCCTTTCCTTTCCTTTCCTTTCCTTTCCTTTCCTTTCCTTTCCTTTCCTTTCCTTTCCTTTCCTTTCCTTTCCTTTCCTTTCCTTTCCTTTCCTTTCCTTTCCTTTCCTTTCCTTTCCTTTCCTTTCCTTTCCTTTCCTTTCCTTTCCTTTCCTTTCCTTCCCTTCCCTTCCCTTCCCTTCCCTTCCCTTCCCTTCCCTTCCCTTCCCTTCCCTTCCCTTCCCTTCCCTTCCCTTCCCTTCCCTCCCCTTCCCTCCCCTCCCCTCCCCTCCCCTCCCCTCCCCTCCCCTCCCCTCCCCTCCCCTCCCCTCCCCTCCCCTCCCCTCCCCTCCCCTCCCCTCCCCTCCCCTCCCCCTCCCCTCCCCTCCCCTCCCCTCCCCTCCCCTCCCCTCCCCTCCCCTCCCCTCCCCTCCCCTCCCCTCCCCTCCCCTCCCCTCCCCCTCCCCTCCCCTCCCCTCCCCTCCCCTCCCCTCCCCTCCCCTCCCCTCCCCCTCCCCTCCCCTCCCCTCCCCTCCCCTCCCCTCCCCTCCCCTCCCCTCCCCTCCCCTCCCCTCCCCTCCCCTCCCCTCCCCTCCCCTCCCCTCCCCTCCCCTCCCCTCCCCTCCCCTCCCCTCCCCTCCCCTCCCCTCCCCTCCCCTCCCCCTCCCCTCCCCTCCCCTCCCCTCCCCTCTCCTCAATTTTTCCTTTGAAAGCATCTTTCTTAAGAAAAGAAGTAGTCATA
Organism: Falco naumanni; assembly: GCF_017639655.2. Classification (NCBI taxonomy): domain Eukaryota; kingdom Metazoa; phylum Chordata; class Aves; order Falconiformes; family Falconidae; genus Falco; species Falco naumanni. The sequence goes on along the minus strand of NC_054080.1, from coordinate 16,726,062 downwards.
TCACAGGCCTGACTCTCATGATGGCTACTCAGACAGTTGAAGTGTGTTTTGAAGAACTAGGGAGAAAGGAAAAGGAACTAAAAGTGGGAAGTTCATAAGCAGTTCATAAAAATCTATTTAAAGAATAATGAGCTAGGCAAAGGCTTGGGAAATCATGATGTCACTGTTGCTTTTCTGCATGGATTTGGAAAATCACGTACTTCTTCCTGACCCATAATTTCCTCATCATAATTTACATCACAGCTAATTATTCTTTTAAAAGGATTTTGTATCCATAGCAAAATTTTGGAGAGAGAGCTTTTTGGAAGACCCTGCTATTGATATTAGAATAATAAATTTGTGTCATGTGATATTAGGATTAGTAATGTAATACTCTCAAAATATTTCATTAGGCATATATCTGTGTGGCTACTTTTTCAGTCAGCAGAAAAAATTATGACCTTTTCTTCTGCCCCTCAGAAAGAGAATTTTTGTTAAACCCTCAGGTGCGGTATAGACTTTCCTGTACATCTGTTCTTCCCCTTGTTCTCACTGGTCACACTAGTCAGAAAACCATATAGCTGAACTGACACAGCCCTTTACACAAAGTAATTCTCCTCACTTTACGTTTTAGACCTATATGGATTCCAGACCAGAAATTACCTGGTTTAGATTCTACATACCCCAGACCACCTGAATTCATGTGCAGTGTGTTGAAGACTCAGACTGGCTAAGATTACCTAACAATCCCAACAGTGGCTTAACTCTGCTGCATTGCAAGAATTCTCTTTTCTTCTCTGTAGCCTTTACTGAGAGGAAAAATCTTTCTTAATTTTCTGCAGAAAACCAGTTACACTTCCAGGCAAGCAGTTTTACATGTTTACTCATTCAGTGCTAACAACTGTGAAGGAAAAAAGTTGCTCAATATTTGCCCAAATACTCAATTTTTTGTAATGTCATCAATGTTTAAGATGTGTCAGGTACTTGTTTTCTATGTGAAATGTCTTGTAAACAGGGGGCATTTTAGCCAGTGTTAGTTGTTCTTATAGAGGCAAATCATTGAAATATTCTCTGAAAGTATGCATGTTTATCATAACACTGAGATGATTATTTTTTCAATAGCTTAGTGAACAATACAAGTAATTCCATTCTTGCTATTTTGATGAATGAGAGATAAAAGTGTTTTGCTTTAACTTCTATTGAATGATTAAATTCTATTCTATAAATCCAAGGAACCTCATACTAGTAGCAGCTATCCCAAAAGTTAGGATTATAGGCATTTCTTGATTTTCCTGCTCATTTTATAACATTTATAGTATCAAATTGTTTGCTTGTATTACACGGCTGACTAGTAAACTTGGATCCTCACTTTGCACACAAGAGAGTCTCTTGCTGATAAAAAACACCCAAATAATTCTGCTTCAGTCAAATATTATATTATAGTAGGAATGAACAATTTTACCAAAATACCAGCCGAAGCTCTGACATAAAGCTGAAAGTGAAACACAGCATTCTTGCCTCCCAAAACAAGGCAAAAACCACAAGCCAGTGATTTTTCTTATTTCTAATTACAAGCTTTGTGACTGCTCCAAGTTGAGGATCTGAAGCTCAAAACTTGTACACCTTTATTGAAATGAAACGGGTGGAAGAGCGATACCTAATTGTGTGTGGAAATTTTGTCTTTCTTTTCCACAATTTCAGAGACTCAGAAATATCAGAAAGGGGTTTTGACTTAAATGCTTGCAGGCGGATAAGCCTAGGCAATGCAAGCATGCTGATTGTGCATACGGATGAGAAAGGCACCGTGTAAGCATGATCCTGAGTCCTCATTGGCATGAACCACTGAAGCAATTCTGAAGACAACTCCTGATTTCTATGCTAGGCAGGATCAAGGATATATGATGTGGATGTGCTGTGCTCTCACACAGTGTTAGAATTGTTCAGTGTTGGCAGCATTAGTGGACAATAGTGATAAAGCCACGTGTAGCCTGGGGCAGCAGTGCAAAGGTTATATGGAGAGTGTGGCCTTGTAGTTGCTGTCATCAGTGCTCTTTTCTACTCTCAGAATTCTTGTCTATTTAAGTTGATATTTTGCTTAAGTCTTCTTGCTGCCATCTTATTCTCTGTCTTGTGTAAGTCTATTCTGTGCACATTCTCACCAGTCCTCACAACGTATACATTTCTTCAGAAGTCTCAGCTGTGCTTATGTTTCTGGCCTGTGGCAAACGTAGGCTTCAGGTTTCAGCTAGGTGCATTCCAAGGAAGACAGGGAGAGAAGGTTAGAAAACAGGACATTAAAAAAAAAAAAAAAAAAAATGAGAGAGAGAGAGAGAGAGAGAGAGAGAGAGAGAGAACAGGACATTTGAGTTAATAAACTGGCCCCTTTAGAAAACTGGAAGCTGCTGGTTGTGATCTGCTTATTTGATACACTCTACACATCAGGAAAACAAAATGAGAGTGGAGCAAGATGGAAAATTGCAACTGGAATTTATAGGAAGATAGGTGGCCCCTGATAGCATTGTCTATAATGAAAATTCAGCCTTCCTTACTAAGATAGTTACAGAATTTCCCAGGGCGCTAGGCTGAATTCACTGTTATACATCAGTGAAATCTGATAGATGAAACCCAACTTTCAGAAAAAGGAACAACTAAATAAAAGTGCCTATTAAGAGCAAAACTTTCTTTTAAGGTAACCTTTACAATTATTTTCTTATCCAAGGTAAATATGTATCATATCTCATTGTCAAATATGACTTTTGATTGTGCTCATTGTTTCTAATACTGATGGGATTAAGAAAGCTTCTTTTTGGAATTTTAGCACTAACAAGAGCTTCTAATTCTTTGCTCTATCAGCAAAATCACAAGCATGGAGGAATAGATTAGAACCTAATGTGTTCCTCTTAAGCAGTGAGTATAGCAGTAGAAAACCATAATTTGGCTGCTTTTCTGAAAGAATGCAAGATCTTTATACAAAAGCATAGGAAAGACTTGTACAGGTTTCAGTCTTGCAAGAGCATGCCTGGATGATTCCTTTCTGTTTCAGGAATACTACTGGTATAAGTTTGCAGTGTCAGCTGGCTTACAGATGATAGAAAAGGGAAGAAATTGGACTCTGACACTACTGCCCACCTCACTCTACCTGTTTTGGGGAAAACAGAAGAGATAAACCCTTCAACTGATATAGAAGCTTTTTTGCCGTTCAGCACCCAATAAGGACTGTGAGCCCTAAGACTGGAGCTTCAGGAGTAATTTTAAGCCTTGCTAAACTGAGAGCAAAAGCAAAGCCAGAAACAGCCAGGTAACCCCAAGAACTGAGCTTCTACACATGAGGGAATGTGCTCCTGTCACTTTAGGAGCTTCACTCTTGAATTCCCATCAGTCACAAGGACTATAACTTACTGTTACATACACTTAACCTAGTTAGCGGTTCTTAGCTGAAATGGGAATAAAATTATATCCTACATGTCAGTGCTGCGCAAGTTATATTAAATGGCAATTTCTTTTCTTCCTATAAAACCATTTTTTTCAGAAGAAAACCCAAAAAGTCAGAGAATCCACATATTTCAAAATGATAATAGATGAGCTTTTCTTTTTCTAGCTTGTTTTGAAAAGGTAGTAAAACATAGGAGGCTAATCAAGTACGTGCTTTTCCTATAAAAAATCTATACCTTTCAAGATGTCACTTTATTGCATTAAAGGAATTTAAAGTTCAAAATCTTGGTAACCTGTCATTTTTGTAAAAGTATCTTTGACTGATGTGAAACAGAGTTCATTTAAAGTTAAAATCTTATTTTCGACGGTAATATTTTTGCCCCACACCTCTGAATTTGTCAAAAATAATGGAAAATGTGTCCAGTTCTAAACTTAACCTGAATTTTGAGGAAAACGTTTTTGATGTACTTACTCGTAGGTCTTTTCTTTCCCTCCCATGACCTCATTATGCCTACAAATATAATAATTAATTATTTCTTCCCCCATTTTTTTCACAGCACAGAATCTCCTGGGGGTGGAAAAAGCAATAATGAAACCACATTCAAGGTATATTATAGATTAACAAAAAAGTGCGGTGCATTTTTCAAAAGACTACATCAAATGTTCATAAATCTTGTTGCTAGACGAGTTGATGGTAGATCTATGTTTGTAGAGCTGTAATGTTTTTTCTTTTCATTGATTTCCCTCATGACATTGAGCAGATACTCTTCGTACTACTGGTACTTTATCTCTGATATGGACTCTGAGGATGATGTCTGTAATAATATCCCTGACCTGAAGCAAAAATGTGAAACCGGGAGGAAAGGTTATCTAAAGAAAAGATTTGTTATGTTCTTTCTATTGCCCTTGATGACAATGTGATTACTGAGGACTAAAATTCAAATGCAAGGAATTATGTATGCATTGAATAGATATTTGCATTGATCTCTTCAACCACTGTAACTTTCTCGAGCAGAGGTGAAGAAACCTTAAGCTCATCTCCTGTAGCTATTTCCAAAGACTTAGATATAGATAACAGTATGTCTTTCATAAGAATGTATTTCTGCCAGCCTATGAAGTTCCTTACCTTAACCAACCAGTAGCATATCATGTTGAGGCTTAGCAGGAAAACTCTTTTTAGGATTTAACACATAATATTTTTGGTGGAGTGGAGGCACTTGACCTTTTAAAAGAAAATTTTGTCATGCAAGGGTCTATTTGCTGTCACAGTTTAGAGTAACCATCTTCAAAACCAAAGTATTTCTGCAATTTTCAAAATGAAGAAAGATATCTGTCATTATTGCTTCCCCCTACTTTCTTCTCCTTTTCTTGTTTACTTCCCCCCTCCAAATTACTATTGTGCAAATCAGCATTCTGTTCACGTCACTATTTCACAAAACCCAGGTAGTGCTGGTGGTGAACGTTTCTGCCTGTAATTTGTGTGATAACATAAGGTATTTTGGACATCACTGTTCTATGCCCTGCAAACATTGGAATCATTCTTCTGTGTATCAACCCATTTCCATGTTTCATCCCGGTTTAAAGATTCTTGTTTGACTACTGAAAATTTAGTAACTGCATCTAGTTCGTATTCATGTTTTGGGATAAAAACCAGAATCTGGAGCAACAGGGAATCTGTTTCTGTACTCAGAAACTGTCATGTTCCTGTATTATCTTTTTTGCAATTCTCTACACACCCCCTTTGTTGATATTTCTGTTATACTTCTCAAGTTATTATCATCTGCAGTGTAAAATACTGTTTCAACACTAGTGTTCTTTATTAAAGGCAGCATAACACAACTGCTGTAACCATATTATTGTATGTTTTGAAGTTTAATACAGCAGGTAAATTTACTGATCATGAAGGAATTTCTTAGAGAAGGAAAAGCTTGTGTAACTTTTACCTCAAGCTGGATGGGACAGTCTGGCTAGCACAGAAAACTGATGAATCTGAGAGGAAGTATGATTTAATTTGAAATGCGGAGGAAGAATAAAAAGAGATAAGGAGACTGATATCAAGAATATCTTGTCAGGAAGCTGTAATACAGAAATCTGTAAATGGTAGTGAAGATAGCTAGCATGGAAGATGGAGAGACTGAGGTTTCAAAGGCTGGTGATGAGCTTAGACGGGCACAACAGATTTTTGAAACATTGTGAAATGACAGAAACTGTGAGCACTATTTACCACAGGAATGTGCAAAAGTATCTCTTCACTTAAATCTTCCTGAATTGCTTCTTTACTGTGTCATTGTATATTATCATTAATGTACCCAGAGCTGAGACTTAAAAAAAAACAAAAAAAGAAAGGACATGAAAGTTTCCTTTCTTTTTATTTACCTTTTTCACAACACAATAAATGTAACTGGTTCAAGGCTTTCAGAGCTCAGTTGCTATATAAATATCATAATAAATATTCACAGTCTTTCTTATTCTCATCCTTAGAACTTCTCACCGTGGAAAGCCAACTCCATGCTAAGTGTTATTAAAAAAATGTTTCTGACCTTTACTGTGGAACACTCTGAAATGTTCACTATTTGAAAGACTCTTCTACTGATTTCAAAGAAAATTAAAGCAGCTTTTGCATATGGTTTTTGCATATGCTTTTGCACAAGCTGGCCAAGCATATATCAGTAAAAAACAAACAAAAAATGGCTTTCTCTAGCTATAGTAAATATATGTATACACTTTGAAGAATGCTCTGAAACTTCACATACATGTTTATTTTAATTGGAAATATTTGTACAATGTAAGTGTGGACTGCACATTTTAGGATAAATTATCTTGGAGTTCCAAACTTCTGATTTATTTTGTTTTCAAATCCTTGTCTGATAGTGGTTGCAGAAAACATGCATATCGCTCAACTTAAAAAGGCACGCACACACAAATACAGCACTTGAATAAACACTATGCATTATTAGATTTTTTTGTACAAGTTAAGGGAGAATACAGGAGGAGTAGGGAATGATCATAGCATTTAGACTATGCACGTCTCCCTCTGTCTCAGAAAATAAACTTGGCTAAGGTTATTGAGATAGTGCTCAGAATTCATAAATGAGGGCACTTCCCTGGCTGGCTAAACACAAATCAAGAAACCTCTTTTAAAAAATCAGCAAAGACAATCCTTGATCTGTAAATTTAAGTTTAAAACCTACTAAACAGACAGCTTTGAAAAGGCTCCTCTGCCCAGTCTGGCCTGAAAATGCTGTGAATTCTGACATGCACCAGCTACATCTGAGATAGTTTATGGTAACATCCTTTGCCTTTATTACTGAGGGACTGTGGATAAACATACGGATTTTATGCTGTAAGTTTTGTCTGCTGCATCAGTCAATTCTCTGAGTGTTTAATATAAAATCCAGTAAACAAACTCTAGCACACAGTTTTATGCTACCATCACATAAAGCAACTGTTGTTGATACTGCTGTTTTTCCTGATTTGTTTACTTATTCAAAAATATAGTTTTTTAAATCTGCTCATCTGTTTATGGTATAGGATAGAAAAGATGTGAGAAGTTTAAAAAAAAATCCCTCCAACCAGCAGTATATGTAAATGTCTATGTATTTTCTATGATATGTTTAGATTTGTAGTTCAGCTCTGTTTTGAATTTTCATTTTGGTGATGAAGGGATGAAAAGCATTGTATATAAAGCTCTGTTTTGGCTGTGTTGTAATTGCCCAGGTGCTGTGAGAGTAGCCTACTGTCTGCTTTTGCTGCCCAGTGTAATAAGATTTTCTTTTCCTCTTTTTAATTTCTTATTAATTATATTTTAAAACATGGAGATTAAAACAAAAATTCTTTCATTTGCCTTTGTTGTTTGAAACCAATTTCTTAACATTGGTAATATAAAGTTCCTAAAGCTGATCATCTTTGCATTCCTACTGCTAGTGAACAAGATGAACAGAGAAGAAACCATTAGGGGAAGTAATAAAGGACTGTGAGCATGTTCATGAGAACTAGCAAGTGTTAAAAAACAGACTTCAGAAGTAGATAGTGAAATTGCTGTAAAACAAAAGAAAGTCATAGCATGCCTGAGAGGTGAAAAGCTGGCAAGATATTTGCATTGGATTTTTTTCTGCATTCCCTATGCTCTAAGGTAATGCAATGCCATCTATTTTCATTTGATCACAATGCTAAAAAAGGAGCTGTTCAAAGGCTTTTTGTAAAGCATTTTGCAAGAAATTGTTAGATTGAACTGAAGCAGAAGCAGGCATGATCTGTGAGGATGTCAGGTTAAAAATTCTCATATGGCTGCATGGAAGATAGGGAAAGTGTTTGGTTAAACAGTATCACTTGGAGAAAAAGCTTTTCTCTTTTGACTAAAAGCTGAATTTATAGACAATGGTATGTTTTCTGCCATGTGGTAAAGAGGGTATGGCACTGCAGCATTTATTACATGCCTCAGGGATCAGGCTGCAGCAGACCTTGGAGAGGTCAGGCAGCTAATGTGAAGTAAGACAGTCTTTACAGATGTGCCTAAGTCTTATTGACATGAAGGGGGGTTTTCCATCACATCTGTTCCCACCATGTATGCTTCTGCAGCAGGGCATTAGTTCTTGAAATGCTGTTTCTGCCCATGAGGGCACAGCAGGGGCTTCCCATGCCCAGAGAGGGGTCTGCATTCGTGGCTGCCCAGCTGTGCTTGCCTGCAGCCAGGACACCCTTTGAAAAGAGGAAAAGACACCTCCTTCTTTGTAGGAGAGAAAGGGTGGGAGGAAGAGTGGTCCAGTGACATTACCTCTAGTAGCAGGAGTTACAGGGCAGCATTCATAACTACAAAGCCAGCCACATCTACTGGAGATTTTTTGCGTGTCTGTCATTCAGTGTTAGTACCTGTATTGTGTGCTTGTATTTGTCATGGGTTTCTTCATCAGACATATATTGCTGTCATCTATTGTTTTTAATTTGAGGTCAGTTCAGCAGCTGACATGTCCCACTGTCTTTGGGGTTTAAAAAAAAAAAAAAAAAAAAAGTGTATTAGCAATATGACAGCAATGCTGTTCTCCCTAATGGCTAAGCTGATACTCATCTGTAACCACCTTCTGGACTCCTACTGTCTCCAGAGATTCCTGTAACTCAGTCCCCTGAGTCACAAATAAAATGCTTACTGTACTCTGCTGTACCAAAGCAAATATTTCATTTTTTCTAAAGGATTTAAAATCATCCATTGGATTTCTTTCAAGCTGGAAAAGTTTCCTCACTAATGCTATCTTTTCACAAACAGTTGTGATATATCCTTTAAATTCACACCATGACCTGGAGGTCTTTTTATTTTTTAGCTATTAGTATCCATTGAGCTCTCTTAAGTGGTTCTACTAAAACATTTATGTTCAGTGACACCAAAGCTCTTGATACTATGGTCTGCTCCAAGGCACTGTTTGCCTACATAATATGTCATTTGCTTTGACAAATCTGTGTTAGATAGGATGCAATTCTCTGACAAGGTAAAGGCTTTAAAGATTTAATTTACAGAAGTTATTTTTATTATTCTAATGTACACATATTGGCACAGAAAAAGTCAACAGCTAACATTAAATGCTTATCAAAACCTGTTAGCATTACATATCACATTTATTAACAGCACATGACAATTTCTTCTGGGAAGAATTTGAATTTAAGACATTCTGAATTTGATTTATTTTTCCCATAGTATTTATTTTCCAGTTGTTCCTGGGTTTATCTTTGTGCTTCTTCCTAGTAAGGAAGACACAACTAGAAAAAAAAAAATCAGAGGAAAAAACAAACATTAACTGTTGGAAGAAAAAACGGGCATGTGGTAGCAAGTTTTTTCCCAGCTCCATCCCATATAACAGAGTTTTTTTCATCTCTGCTTGCAAGGACCTTCCCAAAGGTTCCCATGGATATGTGCTATTGATTTCACCGCAGCTGTCACGCATGTTGTCTTTGCTATATTTTTTCATTTCCTTTCCATCAACAAAAGGAAAGCAAATAGATTGGAGTAGGAGTCATAGAGGATCTTAAACAAAACTGAAGCTTCAGTTTTAAACTTTTGTACATGATTCCACTAAAATAATTGTCTTCAGCACATAGTAGTTTTCATGAAATGATTGTTTCTACCAGTTCTAGAAGGGTTGACTTTTACATTGGGTAAAACAGCACATAATGGACAGCATGTACTAGTTCTGCCTAAACCCTGGAAATGTGGTTTAGCTGGAATTTAATCATGGTGAGGGGGGAACACAACAAAAAATTGGAATGAAATTAATCCCTGAATATGAAAGTTTATTTGAAATTTCTGGTCTACAATTTTGTTTTGTTTTAAACCATGACAATTTTTTTCAGCTTTTTGATCAATAGCTGTGGATACTGGTCTAAAAAATGCATATAAAAATACAACAAAACACAATAAAAAGTACATGATGCATGTATGTCGCACTTCCATCACAGCTAATGACTAATAGTAACTGGCTGCCCATAAACAGAACTATAAAACTAACCCTCACTGGTGTATCACTGTGTATCCAGACTACAAACAAAACAGCTTATCATGGTGACACTGGTGACATTTATCATTTGTTTGTCATGGGCTTTGTTTATTCTGTACCTGCTGTCTGCAAGATGAGCAGAGAGAATAGACAACCCATGTTAAACCAAAAATATTACATTTGGAGGGCTGGGAAGAGGGATCAGAATGACTTGAGACCTCTGTGGGAAACTACAGCATCTACACTTTGTTTGATGGCCTGGATCAAACACCAATCTTTTTGCATTTTTTTTTCTATCTTTGAGTAATAAAACAGGCAAAACTTCTGTAAACAAATAGGACAATTACCGAAGTATGAAATACTGTGCTGTTCCAAGCCAATAAACAACAGGCATAAGATTTTGAAGCTGTGGCATAAGATTTTGAAGCTGTATCTCTTCTTCCTGGTTTTTTTGTGTTTGTTTTTTTTTTTTTTTTTTTTAATAGTCATTGTTATTTTTAACACTAGATTGCAAAAATCTTTAAACAATTGTAAAGAATTTTAATAGGATTTCTGTATTTCTTGCATTTTACATTAAAAATAAATTATATATTTTAGGGAGCAGTTATGTAAATGCACAAAGCTGAGAAGGGCACCATGTGCTCTTGAAATTCTCAGTGAAAGCTAAAGAAACATACCAAAACACACTGAATTTCAGAGGCACTTGGGGAGCTAAGCTAAGGCCCTTTCTCTCCCATTCATATTTATCTGTCTTACGGCTCTGTGGAATCAATATAGAATAGCCATGAAGATGTAAAACATGTTTCATATTCCTTTTTGTTAAGAGATGTTTTACTTTTATTTGAGCTGGGAGAACCCATTTCATAGTCACAGGAGTAGCCTAAACAGGGGTGTGGGAGAAGGTCGAGTGGGGGGTCTTGCAGATATTGTCCCAGTGCTGTATAGTTAAAAAAAAATTGAAGTGCATGTCTATAAAGCACTAAAAAAAAAACAATGAAGAGTGTCTCTGGTGTATCCAGTTAAGTGTCTGAGTAACACTGGTGCATACCTGCTTCTAGATCACTTCTAGGGGATATATTTCAAACAGCTTCTCTCCTTACCTGAGTCACACACATAGATGCAAATTGCATACATAAATATATAAATAGATAAATATGTAAATATTTAAATAAATAACTAAATATTTTTTTATATCTTTATAGATGTTATATACTACCTAGAGTCACACTCCTATGTAAATGTAATTGTTTATGTTTGGTAATATATATACTTTGACAACATCAAACAAAAAAGTGCTAGGACCATCTCTTACCCGGTGGTACCATGCACATCTAGTAGGCCTAATACATAAATTGAATCAGGAAATAAAAGCCAAGCATAGGTGATTCCTTATAAAGAGGAGAGAGTTACTTTCTTACCAGGTTTTACCTTTTCACCTCTGAGAAAGTTTTTTTTTAAGAGGGACAAAAAAAAAAAAAAAAAAAAAAAAAAAAATCAAAACAAAACAAACCAAACCTGAAACTGTGTGATCTGTGAAATGCAGGAGATTCTGACCCAAAGGCTGTTCTAATGGTTTGGGAAGGAGATAAAGTGGTAGTCATGATAGTGGTGGTGGTGGTGAAGCATTTTCAGTACATACATAGTGTAGGTGCCTCCTTGTGTTATATCATAAAAGAAGCTTAACAGTGCTCTTTTAAGGTGGGTCACTGTACCCATGAAGCCCAGACTTTTGGTTGTGGCCCTGCTGGTACCATCCAAATTCTTCTTACTGGGAGTCTATCACTTTCCTGTGACCTGTATCATTCCTTAATAAACCTTAGTCTTTTGTTTATACGGAAGGGACACTCATCTACTAGCTAACAGAGGATCACATTTATTTCTGCTTTTATTCTATAAATACCAGCTGAATTAAAAGATGAATAAAGCTTGCTTTAGAAGTCCTGATGATTTTCCACACTAGCCATGTGACAGGACTTGTTTGCAGAAAATGTTTACCTTTAAAATTAAATCAATTTGGTCTAATTAGCTTTATAATTACCTAAATCTATTTTTTTAAAAAAAGATCATCTGCTTTCTGCAATTCATATCCTATCTTTCTGGCACATATGTGCTTTAAGGTGCTACAGGCCAGTGTATGTTGTAATTTATTGCTGTTGTCGAGGATCATCGAAAAGGAGTAAGTATCAGCACTTCATTTTGCTAAAAGCTTACACATGCGTGATGGAAGATACTGAAGCTCTGTAAAAGCTAAATGCCAAAAAGCAGATACATAGACACAGCAATTATCCTTATTTCAAAGGAAACTAGCTATAGTGTTGAAAGCACAAGGGGAGCAAGACTTAATTTAATTTAGCAAAGCTGACACACAGTTTTAGATACGGGTTTAAGTCCGAATGTGGAGTCTTTTTTTGCTTTATTGGTGTGCTGGTTTTGGCTGAGACAGAATTAACTGTTTTCACAGCAGCTGGTAAGGGGCTGTTTTGTATTTGTGCTGGAAACAGCCCAGCAGAAATGTTGATAATACAGGGATGTTTTTGTTATTGTGAAGCAGTTCTTACACAGAGACAAGGCATTTTCTGCTTCTCCCCCCACCTCACCAGCAAGGAGGCTGGGGGGGCACAAGGAGCTGGGAGGGGACACAGCCAGGACAGCTGACCCCAGCTGACCCAGGGGATGTGCCAGGTCACATGGCGTCATGCTCACATATAAAGCTGGGGGAAGGAGGTGGCAGGGGGGAATGTTCAGAGTGATGTCATTTTCCTTCCCAGGTAACTGCTAACGTGTGACAAAGCCCTGCTTCCCTGGGGATGGCTGCACACCTGCCTGCCCATTGGAAGTATTGAATGGAATGAATTCCTCTCTTTGCTTTGCCTTTACACACGGCTTTTGCTTTACCTATTAAACAGTCTTAATCTCAACTCATGAGTTTTCTCACTTTTACTCTTCTGATTTTCTTCCCCATCCCAGTGCAGTGGAAATGAATGAGTGGCTGTGTGGTCCTCAGCTTCTGCCTGGGGTTAAACCATGACAGCTGGTGAGAAGAGTAATTTTTTCTTCCATCCTTTCTTCCTCAAGAACGTACAGAGCTTGGCAGAACTAGAAAGCGGAATCTTCTGAATTTTGGACCAGTTTATTTATGTGTTGTCCTTGTGATGTAGAGCCTAAAAGTAGGATGCATAAGTGCAGAAGAAATTGGAACATCAAGGAGAGAGAAAGTGAAGTAATTTTCTTTCAAAATAAAGGTGTTGCTGGAAGAAGAAATTAATCCCACCTGTACCTGTAGTTTCAATATTAGTGGGAGAAATCAGTTACTTTTTCTCAAAGTAGTGGTTCTTCAACCAGCTGAGTGTTTTTTTGGGGAACTACAGCTTGCTCGTCCACCAAAGTATTTGCTGAATGAGAGTCATGCAAGTTTCTTCTTCAGTCAGCTCTTGAGTGACTGTATGCCCAGAAATATAACAAATGGCAATGATATATGGTATAACACTTTTCAATGGTGGTGATATATACAGCAAAGCACATAATAAAACATACTGACAAATCTGGAATTCAGTTCATAAGCAATGTCTCACAAGACCAGAAGGATGATGAAGGCAACATTATATACTTACTGTTATATATTTTACTTAAGAAAGAGGCAACATATTCCTAATGTCTCAGGGTACAGTTTGGTGATGAATCCAGTGGTTTTAAATTAAGTACTTCATTTTGGGTAAGTTCCAGACCTGTGCCAAGCTAAAAAAAAAAAAAACCAACCTGGCTGAGCTGCATTTAAGACTGTTGCTACAAGTGGCTTTTAAAGGCTATGTAGAAGTTATTATTAACCTCCAGAAAATGTGCTCAGAGTGAATCTGGGGAGAATTGTCACAAGTGTTAAAAAATGATTGAGGCTTCAAGTACCATGTGTTTGGAGCATGAGCCTCTTTCTGCAATGATATTGGAAGTGAGGAGGCAGGGCTCACTGTTGTCCATTTATCCACAGTCACTGTAAGACTGGGAAACATAATAAAACAACACAGACCAGTTTATTCAGTGAGAAAAAACAAGGCAATGAATAATCTTAATAATACACACAAATACGATTTATGTATCAGGTAGCAGATACCACTATTATTTTTTTTTTTGCACAATTCAAAAACTTTTAAAACATCTGTGGAAAATATTTGCAATGAATGCAATCTAACCTCTTGCTAGAGTTGTCTGAGTCTTTTATTCAGTTTCCAAAAAATCAATTGCATTTCTCTTTACTTGTCCAGTAACTTTTTCAATATCTGACATAACTGTTTCTTCTAAATTAAACTTACTTCATCTCCATAAAATGGGATATTTTACCATACACTGAAAGAACAAAAACATTAATCGCCTTTTATTTTCCCTTCTTTTCCCTGATCTGTAGTAATTCTCTCAGATACTTTATACTGGCTAATTTAATGAAATGCCTCAATATATTATCATAAAGTAACTAAATTTTGATCTTCATAAAACTTTTGGAATTGTCACATTAGTCTGTAAGCTACTAAATGTAATATTAGCCATTTATCTTGAACTGACTGCAACATCATTATCCCTACTGAGAAACACCTTATTTTTAAAAAAGCGACAATGGGATAATTATTATTATAGATAGATAGATAGATAGATAGATAGATAGATAGATAGATAGATAGATAGATAGATAGATAGATAGATAATTCTATGGCATATGCTCAGTATTGCAGAAATTCACCACAACCCCTTAAAACATAGAAAAGCAGTATTGTATTAGAACAGAACAGAACAGAATAGAATAGTTCAGCTGGAAGAGGCCTATAATGATCATTCAGGCCACTTCAGGGTTGACCAAAAGTTAACAAGTAACAAGTTAGAAAAGTTAAAAGTAACAAGTAAAACTTGTTACTAAGGGCGTTGCCTAAATGCTTCAAATACTGACAGGTTTGGAACATTGACCACCTCTCCAGGAAGCCTGTTGCAGGGTTTGACCACCCTCCTGGTAAAGAAATGTTTCCTTATGTACAGTCTAAACCTCCCGTTGCAACTTTGAAGTTGCAATTCCTTTGAAGCATTCCTGCATGTCCTGCCACTGGATCCGTGGAGAAGAGCTCAGCGCCTCCCTCCGCCCTTCCCCCCCCGAGGGAGCTGCAGGGAGCACTGAGGTGGCCCCTCAGCCTCCTTTGCTCCACACCAGGCAAACCCAGAGCCCTCAGCCGCTCCTCACAGGACATTCCTGCCGGCCCTTCCACCAGCTCTGTTGCCCTTCTCTGGACCCATCCGAGCACCTGCCTGTCCTTCTGAAGTGGTGGGGCCCAGACCTGCCCCCAGCCCTCGAGGCGAGGCCGCCCCAAGGCTGGACGCAGCGGGATGGTCACCCCTTGTGCCGGGCGGGCTGTGCCGTGTGTGATGCCCCCGGGGTGCGGGTTGCCCTCCCGGCTGCCAGGGCACACAGCTGCCTCCTGCGGAGCCTGCAGCCAGCCGGCGCCCCCGGAGCCCTCTGCAGGGCTGCTCTCCAGCCGCCCCTCTCCCCGCCTGTGTTACTCCACCCCCGGGGCAGCATCTGGCATCTAGTCTTGCTAAATTTCATGCCACTGATGACTGACCAATGCTCCAGTCTGTCTAGATCCCTTTACAAGGCCTCTCATCCCTCAAGAGATTCAACAGCACCTCCGAGTTTGGTATTGCCAGCTAACAGTGTGTTCAACTCCTGCATCCAGATCATTGATAATAATCTTGAACAGAACTGGCCCTAGGATTGAGCCCTGAGGAGCACCGCTGGTGACTAGTCACCAACGAGATGTAGCCCCATTCACTACAACCCTTTGATTCCTGCCGGCTCATCAGCTAGAACTGGCTTGAGGAGCACCACTGGTGACCAATCACCAGCCAGATGTAGCCCCATTCACTACAACGCTTTCAGCTCTGCCCTTCAGCCAGTTCTTCACCCAGAACACCATGAACATGCTCATCCCACAGTTGTCCAGAAAGTTGTTGTGAGGGACAGCATCAAAAGTCTTACTAAAATCCAGAAAAACTACATCCATCATTTCCCCTTCATCCACAAGGTGTGTGACCTTATTGTAGAAGGATATCAAAGTAGTTATACAGGACTTTACCATTGTAAACCCATGTAAATCATGATGGTTACACTGTCCTTTAGATGCCTTATGAGAATAGCCAGTATGATCTCCATAAGTTTTCTGGGTACTGAGGTGAGACTAACAGGCCTGTAGTATCTCAAGCCTTCCTTCACACCTTTCCATGATGGAATAACATTGGCTAGCTTCCAGTCAGCAGGTATCTCTGCAGGCTCCCAAGAAAGATGATCAAGAGGTGTCCTACTAGCTCCTCCAGTACTCTGGGGTGAATCCCACCAAGCCCCATGGACTTATGATTTTCACTGCCCACAAATGGAAAGTCACTGTTCCAGAAATCATGGTCCTCTGACCCAGAGCACTAGGCAGCCCAAGGTCTATCAGTATTATTAACCACTGAGGCAAAAAATCCCAAAACAAAATCAACACATTAAATGCTTCCATTTGGTCTTCATCCCGATTTGTCAGGTGATCATCTTCAACAAGTATCAGTTCAATGTTTTCTGTAGACCTCCTCTTGATATTAACAAACTTGTAAAAGCCTTTCTTGTTGTCTAACACAACACTAGCTGATTTAAACTCCTGAGCTTTGGTCATTTGTGCCTTCTCCCTGCGTATGTGAACTGCGACTCTCTAATGTTCCTGCCAAACATGACCCTGCTTCCAGAGGTTGTTCAATTTCTTTTTCCTCTTTAGCCCCACAAGGACTTCCCTGTTCAGTCATGCTGGTCTCCTCACCAGCTTGCTTGACTTATGACCCAGTGGAATTGTCTGCTCCTGTACTTTTTAAAAGTGGGTTTTTTTAAAAAAAAAGCTGACCAGCCCTCATGGCCTCCTAAACCCTTAAAAGCAGATTCCCAGCACACACTGCTAAATAGCCCCCTGAATAGCTTGAAGTTTGCTCCCTTCAAACCCAGGGTAGCAACTCTGCTGACCTTTTTTCTCATTACTCTGAAAAGTTAAACTCAAACATTTCATGATCACTGTAGTTGAGACAGCCACTTACCATCCCATCCCCCACAAGTCCTTCTGTATTCGCAAATAACAAGTGTAGGAGGGCACCTTTCTTAGTTGTCTCACTGAGTTCTTGTGAAAAGAAGTTATAATCTCCCACAAACTTCAAGAATTTCTCAGACTTGCTCATCCCAGTTGGTAGCTGGGAAATTAAAATTTCCCATAAGAACAAGGACTACCAATCCAGAGATTTCTCCTAATTGCCTATAGAGTAACTCATCTCTGCCATCATCCTGGGTGGGCAGTCGGTAGTAGGTGCACACTATAACATCTGATTTGTTTTCCATCCCCTTCAACCTCACCCAGAGGCTCTGAACTGCATCACTGCTAACTGTAAGGGGTGTACAGCCAAACCTCTCCCTCACATACAGTGCAACTCCTCTACCTTGCCAGCCCTGCCTGCCCCTCCTGAACAGCCTGTAGCCCTCCATCCCACCACTCCAGTCACAAGACTCTTTCCACCATGTCTCACTAATACCAAATATATCATAGCTCTGGGAACTGACCAATTAGTTATCTGGCAGAGAACTTGTTGTGTGAATTTTGGGTCATCTCATGCAATAATAAGGGTGACTGCAAGGTTTCCATGAAAGTAGCAGTTAAATGTAACACCCAAGGTGGTGTCTCTGAACTAAAGGCTGGCGCATACATTCTTTAAGCATATCTGAGTCATGGATGAGAGTTGGCTTCATAAATTTTCTTGTGTAGACTGAGTTTTTAGGAGTTGTCTTGGAAAAATCACATAATAAATAATGAAGAATGCCCCTTACTGTCTAGGAACACTTTTCAGTGGTTGTGTGAGGCAGGCGTATGAATTCCTACAGTGAGTAGAAACACTTCTAACATGGTGATTTCAACTGCACCTCCAGCTTCTGTATTTGGCAGTTGATGCACAGGGCAGTGAGTTCATGACTGGATGCTTTTGCATATTCTGTGCTGACCCATTTCAGATCTCACATGTATTTTAATTCTTCACTCACAGGTAAGCTTATGATACTGAAATGACCCACCCATTAATGTACTTCATAAGTCACTCCTGAACTGCTCCCTTTAAACTGTCTTTGTTGTAGAATGACAACAGTTTTCAATTTGAAACCTTGTCTGCTTCCATAGATATGTGCCACAAGCATTCAACTCATGGCTCGACTTTGTGTGAAGTATTTAAGAAAACTAGCATCTGAGTTAATTTTTTTTTTTTTTTTTGGAAGTCCACCAGCCGCAGTAGTTTTACTACTGCTAAAATGTGACTCTATATGCTTGTTCCAAACAATGAATGTAGAGTGAAAGCGAAGTTATTTCCAAAATAAAGTTTTCAGGATTACTTTTAAGATTTAATTCTGTAGATTTCCATGACAAGAAAAAAAAATTAAAATTATTTATGAAGGTTTAATTTAATTTTACAGTATCAGTTTGGATAGGTCTATCACATTGACTCTTCTAGGGAATTACATTTTGCATAATAAAAATTGACACATTTTCATTTTATTTTCAAAGGGAAGAAAAGAATAGTATTGTTACATTAAAAAAGTAGCACATGTTTAAGCAAACTGAATTGTTCCTGCAAGGAAACTACAGCAGGTACTGATAGCATTAAGTTAATGTTGCTGCGTGTATTATTCCTTTTTTATGTATACATCTGGAGCTAAATTTTCATAGGTTTTCTTCAGCTGCATAATATGGTAAATTTGTCACTTTTCTGAACCATTTATACCACAGTAGGAAGAACTAAGTTGCCCTTTTAGTGTGTCCTTCTATGTGTAACAGAGGGGAATAAATGGGGAAAGAATTAGAAGCTTTACCTGTCCTATTTCCAGAGTCCCTAGAATAATTGGTGGGTATACAAAAATGAGCAAGCTAAAACACAAATGAGATAAAGAAGCATCAAATAACAGTACTTTATAGATGATTTTTATCAATAATATTTATCAGCCCCCAGGTAACCTTTTTAGTTACATGTCAGACAAATCAACAGACTTTTTGTGCAACTATTTTTGCAACACTGCTCAGGAAAGGAAGTATGCTATCTGGAAATACTATCTGGAGACTCCCACCTGATGAAAAGTGCAACACCTCACTACAAACCATGTAATACAGCCTCCTGGCCTGCATTAGTAGGAGCAGTGTCAGGAGGTAAAGTGAAGTGATCTGTCCTTCTATTCAGAACTGATAAGACATGTCTGGGGTACTGCCTCCAGCTCTGGGCTACCCAGTATAAATAGGGAATTACCTAGGGATAAATAGGGGAGGAGTCCATGCAAGGGCCACAAAGATCATGAAGGGACTAGAGCATCTCTTATATAAAGATAAGATGAATGACCTGGGACAGTTTCAGCCTGGAGAAGAGAAGGCTCAGGCAGGATATTATCAATGTGTGTAAATACCTGAAAGAATAGTACAAAGAAGATGGAACCATGCTCTTTTCAGTGGTTCCCAGTGACAATGGGCACAGAATAAAAGACACTAAATTCCATGTGAGTACAAGAAAAAGACATTTTTATTGTGGAAGTGGTCAGACAGGCTGAACAGGTTGCCCAGAAAGATTGTGGAATATCCATCCTTGGACAGATTAAAAGCCCAGGTGGACGGCTGTCCTGAGCAACCTGTTTATGGCTGAATAGGGGATTGAACTATGTGATATTCAGAGCAGCCATTCTGTGATCCCATGAATATAAAGGTCAGCTGTCATCCCATATATAATTTGTGACATAAATAATATAAAAGTGAGAAGAGAGAGCGGAAACTTTGGAGTATGTTATTTGAGTATGGAGCAGTCAGGCTGCTTTCAGGTACAGAAAGTCTCAGAGGTATGTTGAAGTTTACCATATAGGAAGCAGTATAAAAAACAGTAAAAAGAAGAATTAAAAACTTGGAGCAGTTCCTGGGGTAGAATATCATCTGTCAAAATCTCTGCACTACAGCGGCTACATTTCTCCAGGTATTTTTTAGTCTTTATTTATTTACAAAATGGCAATAAGATAAGGCCATGAAGAGCATCTAAAAAGAAAAGAAAACAAAACAAACCAAACAAAATCCAGGAAGGTTAGCCATTATAAAATAACTTCTTTTTTTCCTGAGTATGGTCTGTGATAATTAAATGTTCAAATAACATATTTCAAATACACCAGCACAGTGAATCTAGTGCAAATACTTTCTTTTTATTTTAGTTCTGATACTGTTATTGCAACATCAGTCAGAGTCAAGTGAAATAGATGCCTACTGTAAAAGTAACAAGTTTTATAATTTGCTGTATAATTTTGAGAATGTCTTTGTAACTGCCTGAATGAATGGAATTGAACTGTTCCTGAAAACTACAATGAAATCAGATCTTTGCAAATCACCCAACATCTTGATTTATGTGTATTCCCTCAGAGAACGGAAGATTTGTGCATACAAAGATTTTTTTTTTCAAGTTTTGGGGAGGGAGATATTGCATATTAAAGTATTTATGTAATTCATTTACCACCTTTATATTTCTTTCACACTGCTTTCACATTTAGCCTGAGTAACCTCAATGGGGTCCTAAATCAGCTAGAAAAATCTCCTGGGTGTGCGTTCTTTGGTTTTCTCTCTCTTAGCAATGTACCCATTGATTCCTAAAATAGCTGTTGCTTGCAGATCTTGGATCAAACTCTATCAGAGTGGTTGACCAGTCAAGTCAGCAGCATGAGAATAGATGAGAGATCTAGGCCAAAATTTGTTATTCATTCTGTGGATAGCTTTCCCATGTGTAAAGTGAAAATTATTCTCATTTTTCTCAACACATCTATGGCATTTTTTAATTACACATCCTAATGAGTAATACTTCATCTTCACACAGTTTGGAATAGTCCTCCACAAAACATGCCTCTGATGCACATCCAAAACTGACATCCAAAGTGCTTATTATATACCATTTGGAATTTGATTTGCATACCTTCTTATTTTGCTTTTAGTTGCACAGTTGTAAAATCAGATCAAAAGGTCAAAAGCATATGATGCTCTTGGTGAATTTTTTTAAGGTATTCATTAGACTAAAGATGTAGACTACTACTTCTGAAGACATTTCTAGATGCCTCAAGTATGATTTTCCCACATTTATTATGATAACTGATTTTACTTTATATCGAGACTGCTGCTGAGACCCCATTTTCACAAGTGATAATAAGAAGTAGCAACTAATTGCTGTCTTAAAGGTATGAATTATTATGATCAACAAATACCCATGAAAGAGCATCAGGCTGGGAAACTCATGTCTTTGAAGTCTGTAAAAAGGGCAATATTGCTGGGTCAGAGCTAAGAAGCACTCTTTGCTCCAAGTGCTACATCTTTTCTAATAAATATTTGTAAATTGCAAATATCAACAAACTAAAGATATTTGCTTGCATTTGCAATGTGTGGTTTCACACCCTTTGGGTAGAGCTTTCAGTGACCCTTACAAACCTGTTGGTTTCGGGCCTCCTCCAGCAGTCATACATACCATGACTGATTTGATGGGCCTGTAGTTGCAGAAGGTATTAACAAGAGTTGATGCTAGTGGGGTAGGAAGTAGGCGGGGAAATAGTCCTTTCTTCTCAAATGGACAGAGTTGTCTGATGCAATGATATAATGAATAACCAGAATAACCCAATTGTTTTTGAGTGACAATAAGTTATTTGCAGCTCCTGCAGGCAGCTGTAGTGTTGTAACACATCTCCACATACCAGCTTTTCAGTACAGGTTATCAACGGTTTTCTGAAAAGGTACCTAATGCTAGCAACCTCAAGGGCAGAAGGACTGATGAAATGACAGAAAGCCTTTTGCATTTCATTTGAGGTAGTGATAGTGATTGTTCCCTTAAGAGTGCTGAAGCAGTCTGCATTTTTACAAACACGTTGCTACACCACTGTACCCCAGGACTGTCGAGGAATGTAGAAGTTATTTGGGAAAATGTAGAAGCAATAGTATTTTACAGAAGTCTCAACATTTCTTTCATTTTTTGGTTTTGCTCCAGGGCTTTCAGTAGTTTATGGTGAAAAGACAGGAACTGATTTTTGTTTACATTTCATTAATGTAACTAGAATATGTAGTCTAGTTTATATATAATAATATATATAAAATAGATAATAATATATATATAAAATAAATTATTACAGTGTTAAGTTTAGCAACTTTTAAAGTATCTTCAGGAGAGTGAGACTGTAGATTTACTTAGTTGGTGAATAACTAACTGCTAATATGTGCAGTCTCTAAGTCACGGGTGATTATTCAGCACTAAGGTTGTTATCTCTCTTCAAGATGAGTGTAAAATAATCCAAAGCAGGGAACTGGGATACCACATTTCTTGAAGGGCCAGTGCTGTGTCCCTTGCACATCCAGTTGGGAGGATATTGGGTGATTTCACTAGGTAGATTCACTGAGGTTAAAAGATTAACACATCTGGCAGATTCAGTCTTAAAAAAATACTTGCATCTCTACAGACTGATTAGGACCTGGTGGCATTCCTACGGGGTATGATTAATGTATTTCTCTTAAGGAAAGATTATACTATATTTTCTGTCATATTCTTTCTGATTATGCAGTGAAAGGTATCTCAGGGGCCCTCAGGTTTCTGGAAGACTCATTTCTTGCACAGCGAGAGACCAAAATTTATGAACTCCGCAGAGTAAAATGCACTGTATTACAGAAATATATGTAGACTTGGGAGAAATCAAAACCAGATTCAGAATAAAAGGTCTGGAGCCACTCTAAAGCTTCAGCTAACTGAAATGGTGGTGTAGCCTGAGGTTACCCCTATCTGTGAGTCCTATCCCACAGGGGCTATGTGACATTGACACAAGACTTTGCAAATGGCATGAAATCAGTTTTGACATTTAAAGTTGCTGTGCAGTGGGATATTTGCATGCTGAAGACTCCAAAGGAAAAACAGGAATGAGTGAAAAAGTGGCTTTGATTTTTGAGCACAAGGCTGCTTATTTTGTGAATAGCTGGATAGTGTGTTACGGTCCTTGGGTGTTGTACTATAACAAACATAAACCTACATTTTTTCTGATCCTCTGGAAAACATGTACCTACATTTGCCTAAGTGCAAAAAAAGTCTTGAAGCTGCTTGGAAAAGCTGGAAACAAATCACCTATTTTTTAACCATTATTAGGTTTCATCTGTACTGAAAACCCGAATCTTGCATGTTGGCCTTCTTGCAGCCTATTTTTTCATTAAGTAAACGAATCAATTTCTAACTGGTGTAATAACATTATTTTTTTTAAGAATTTTAATTAATTTTAATATATATGGGCTACATCCTTCACTGGCACAGGTGAGAGCAGTGCTGTCAGTGGTAGCGCAACAGAGTTGGTTAGTATGTGGTGGACAGCTTGCTACAGATACCTGCTGTGCCACACGGTCCTGGTCAAGCTGAATCAGAGATGTACTGAGTTTAAGCAAAGACCACCAAGAAAACAGCATTAACAAAAACTTCTTCATCAATGCAGACTGCCCTTGGAGCAGGAGTTTAGTTCATTTCTCATTCATCTTCAGATTGCCTGTGCCAGATCTACAGCTGGTGTAAACCGGCATAGCTGCACTGACTTAAAAATTAAGTTAGGCGGATTTATGCCAGCTAAAAAGACAGACTTCCTGGTATGACTTTTTTTGCATCAGAAATTTGTGTAGAAGCTGGCTTGGCACCGGCAATTCAGTTGTTACTCTCAGATAAAAATTTCTAATAATACTGACTTGGCCTTCAACTGTAATTCGGAGGGTAAAAATGTAAATAACACAGCAGGTTCCCCCACTGTTTCCTGAGTTTTAGTATGCTTTTTTCTTAATCAAAAGTCTTTTTCAACCAGTCAGAATGAATCATATTTCATAGAATTCTAGCTTTATAAAAACACCAATATGGTATAACCTAGGAAAAAAGCTAGGCTCACAGTCTTGCTAGCCTCCAAAGTGCCTCCTCTCTGTGTCTGCCTCCAGTCAATACCTTACTGTCCAAAGGATGGGGTTTGGATTTCACTGTACTGTGTTAATTTGGATAGTTTTACAACTTGTGGAATGCCAGCTTGCTTCTTTAGAAATCTAGAAGTTTATTTAACAATTTAGATGCTTTTAACCATAACTAGTAGCAGTATAAAACAGCAATAACAATCTCTCCAATTCTTTGCCTTCAAGGAGTACTTGCACACATCCGTCTTGCTTCTGCTGTCACATGCCAAATAAATTTCATGTTTCACAACTTTTAAAAGACAGCAGTGAGCTTCTATGATGAAAATAATGTACACATACAGTGCAATTCTTTAGAAAGCTGTCCTTCCGGATTCAGTTTGGGGTAAAGGCACCTTGGGAGAAAGAGCAAAGACAGGGAATAAGTCAGATCATACATTTGGGTATATTAATGTATATTTCCAAAAGCTGGGTGCTTGGAACACTGTGTTTTGGACTTAGATACTGTTTTTGCATCCAGCTCTAATGAAATTATTCTTTTAACTTGGTGTAAGTTATGACTCATGCAGAAATGCAAGACTATATAGATGTCTTTGCACTATGTCGTTTTTTCTCACCTTTCCTCCCCAAGTTTTCTTTTTTGTTGTTGTTGCATGCAAATATAATAGAGTAATTAATCATATGGTATTTTGGGTTTGACAGCTTTAGCTTCTTGAATACATTTATATCACCAGCTAGAGCTTCTTTATGCCACATCCTTTGGCTTGCTATAGGTTGCCCAGTAATTCTTAGTTCCATCTACTATTCACCTCAGACACCATTATACAGCCACTCAGGAATGATTATCTCTCTGGGAAATCAATAAACTGAAGCTATATTAATAACACATATTATAAAGGATATGCCAAAATGACTGTCATGTTCTCTTGTGTGAAAGCTGTCTTAACATAGAGGAAGCTGTCACAAACCCATTAGAAATAAATCATTCTGACACCATTATTCTACTTTTATAATAGTGGGGTGTCACCACCTCAATATTTCCCTGTGCTAATAGATTGGGGGGCAGGGGGGCAGAAACAAAATTCACTGTCACTGGCAAGAGACCTTCAAAGCTTGAGTCTTGGTGTAACATAAAATGAAAACAACAGACTAACTTATTACCTCTTGCCCCAGGGCCATTGTTACAGACTAGTCATTCAAACACTTGAGAGACATTTAGAAGCATGCCTGCTTAATTGCTGTGAAGGACTCTTGAAAAGATTCATACCAGAATAAAATCGAACATTACTGACAGAAATCACAGCACTTTAAATTAATCCCCGTCCTGGATATTGTATTTTCTGGATATTGTGTTTTCTCACAAAACATGACAGGATAGGATCATCTTGCATCTTGGGCAAGAGAAGCAGTCAGTCTCCATCTGACACTAGTGGCTATATATCCTTATGTGAATAAAATGGCTCCTTGCAATCTTCACCTCCATCGTCCAGTTCATGGGAGGATACACTGAAGTGTTATGTTTTCCTGGTCTGCTCTGGATATTACATGACTCTTTCAGAGGCTGGCTGTATTGAAGAGTGTGGGATTTTTCAAAACAGCACTTAACAAACGATATCCAGGTTGCCCTTTAAAATAAGTAATACTGGTAAAGAAGAATGGAAGGGAAGTAATTGTAACATTTCCAGGCATTCCTAGGGCTATATTTCACAGTAGATGGCTGTAGTTTTTCAGATTTGCACCACTCTTTTTCCACTTTTTGAATTGTTTTCCAAGACTGAGTGATGTCCTGTAAACCTTAGCGAAGAAATCATGTCAGACAGCAGAATCTGTTTATTTAGCTTGTTTTCAGACAAGGCAGGCACAGGAAAAAGATTTTGATCATTCAGGTCCTTAGGTAACAGAAGCTCATGCATTACTGTATTTAGCTGAATATATATGCTCTCCTTTCCTATGGGAGGAAGATAGTTCCTTAGGCCCTTCTGAGAGAGAAAGAGGCGGATACAGCATGCCATGAAGGTAACACCACCTCCCACCCACATGTGGAGATCAGTTCTGCTAGGCAGATGTGTCTGCAGATCCCTGCCCGCAGGACTTCACAATATGAGGAGAGGACAAAGCTCATTCCAATTTGTGCATGGAAGTCTCAAGTCTCAAGTAACTGCGTCCCATAACATGAGCCACAGTGCTTTCCTGTCCCCACATTTGCTAAAATTATACATGGTGGTTTCAAGGACTCAGAGAAGTTTGTAAGGAATTTATGTGAAAATCTGAATGAACCTAAGGTTTCAAACACTGTTGAAGAAATGGGGCTTCACTAAATTTTGAATGGAAAGCAGAAAGAATTTTTTTTTTTTATTGGTACAATTTTGTGTGGAATGAACTTCTTCCAAACTTCTACAAGACAAATGAGAGTTTCAGCCATTACTTGCTAAGAAATCAAGATATGCTGAAACCTCAGACTCCCTGAGACACAAGACAAGTGAAACATAGAAAAAAATGATACACCAGGGTCTACGTGTAGGAAACATGAAAATTTATATAACAATTAGCAACCATAGATGTAGCTGAAATAACAACTGCAGTAGTGGAAAAGTAACTCAAATTCAGAAAAAAAGGTTTTGATAGACCATCCAGTCAAATGTGGACTGTCAGGGAGTTTAGCCCTAAAAGTTCTTGCCCTGCTGCCAGCTAGCTGTTACCTTCTGTCCCTCTGTTGTGGTACAGATGAGAAACACTTTCCCATTGGGGTGCTGTGGCATCTTTCCAGTTTCTGAAGCTGACATGTTAGACATGGTCTATTGGCTTGGAAGTTAGGCATGCATATTTTCTGAGCCCCTGAAGCAGAGAAAACTTTGTAATATTGCACAAAGGCAGGACTAATTTGCCTCTTACTGCAATGAGAAGTAGGAGTGGGGATGAGGAAGTTAATATTATGCAAGCTTATTTTTGCATTCATATCTATCCTCCTCTGAGTTACACATCTATGTGCTGTCCCAGAGAAGCAATAAATAATGCATTCTGGGATACCACAAAAGAGCTGATGTTAACTTCGGCTGGTTACCTGTTTGTAGTTTATAAATCCTAGTGTAAACAAAACTTTTAAGTTATGCGTTTGACATGAATTTTGGGACCATAAGACTTCTTTCAAAAGGAAATTAATAATTAGTTAGAATTTGTGACTTTACATGGATTTTATGTATCTTTAACAGTTTGGGGAATTTTGGCCATCTTTGCTTGACAAAATGTTCACAGGTTTGCTTTTTATGCCTTTGAATATTTGAAGAAGCACTATTGTTACTCTACAGGCAGTAGAAAATTCACAAATACCCTGTATTTTTCCCCCAGCCCAGAAGGATCTGTAAGAGAAAAGAAGAAAGATTTCTTTTCCTCTCTATCCCCCCTCCCCCTTTTTTTAATTTTTTTTTTTTAAATTGTTGCACCTTATTAGTACTGTTGGTATGAAAAGTCTTAATGGCATGACTGATATGGCAGATTAAAACCTATCAGCTTCCCCACCCTACCCCCCCTGCACTGCTTAACACTGAACAACAAAAATGGCAGAGACCTGACAAGACCACAACCTGCTCAGGGTTATTATTTACATTGGCTGTTCGCACTCTTTCTCTCCACACACACCCCCTTCACCCTCACCCCCCTCACCCCTCCCCCCAAAGCAGAAAGTGTGGAGGCAGGAAAGGATTTTTTTCTGGCAATGAGCATTTCCCCACAGCACAGCCGAACACCCAGAACATAGCTAAGAAAGGCAGAAGAGCTGATCTGACAAATTCTAGGTGCAGGAAAGATGTAGCCTCAGATTTACAAACTTAAAGAATACATGATGAATCATGTCAGGGGTTACATAACAGTATTTTCCATCAGGAAATAGATGTTCTTATGCTTAAAGGCGCATATCTTACTTTGCACAGAACTTCCTTAGGTATCAATGGTACTGCTCAAAGGAAAATATTGCTTAGCTGAAGTAAGAGAACACATTTTGTTATATGCAACCTGGAACATTGAGAAAATCTGGTGTTGTCTGTTCCTTGTTACTTCTACTGCTTGAAAGATGTAGAATTATCAAAGGACTTCTGCTGTTTAGGGTTTTATGACAAAGAATAAAGCATGGATCTATGCATTGCCTAGGAATGCTAACCTTGCTTTATTCCCAGGAGAGAGGTGTTGCTGGTGACATTTAGGTTGCAGTCTTAATGGAAAAACCAGTTTGTTCAGAGGTAGAAAGCAAAGATGCTTAAAACAGAGCAAAGGGAAAAGAAAGCATATTAGCATCATCGCAGAAGAACACAGCAGAAAGAAAAAATGGACAGGATGAATGAGAGGCAAGCTGTGGCTGGACAGTAATTGGAAGGATGGCAAGTAAGCTGGACTTAGAAGGGTGTATGTGCATGTGTGTGTTTGCATGTGTGCGTGTGTGTGAACATTCTTGTAATTACATTAATGGTTTGTTCGTTTGTCTGAAGCTTTAATTAACTGCCACAGTTTTGGAGAAAGAAAACAAAGGATGAAATAGTGGTTTAGTCTGGTTGATACCCACCTTGTGCAGTTTGTCATTGTGTCTTCAACATGAAACTGACATGTTGCTGTGTGTCACAATTTGTAGGAGAAGGTAGTAAGTTTTGTTAGCCCATGTGATAGAGCTGGAAAATAAGTCTTCAAGCACACTCATCTAAGTCTTCCATCACCAGTGTGTCTACAGCATTCTGTTTTGTTTAATTCTAGAAAACCAGAAAATGTGGTTTGCCAACCATTATTTAAAACAGAACAACTACAACATGGGTATTTGTATTTGAAACAAACTGCTGAGAGTCAGCATGCAGTTTGTTACTTAAAATGTATTAAACAAAGGTATTGAAAGAAAGGTATTTAAAAGAATTAACTCATATAAAGCTGCTATACACAGGGTGGAAACTCTAGAAGATGATTTTCTGTGCAGCTTTGTGGGAAATTTTGTCTACATTTCTTCTCCAGACATCATTAAAATTAATATTATAAGTTTGTGGTTTTTGTTTTATTTTTTTTTTCAGTTTGGAAGAAAGCAGAAAAAGTGAGAAATATAGATATTTGGATAATAATGACTGCCGAGGACTACATGCTAGATGACACAAAACGATTTTATGCTACTCACTGTCAATGTGCCTATGTCAAAAGTTCCTGTACAAATGCAGACCATGGAATAAGGGTGTTTTAGTTCTCTGCCTCTGTGATGCTTACTGAATAAGAAAAAAAAACTTGGTAGTATCTCCCACATGCACAAACTTCCACCTACACAATCAAGCTTGTCAGCAGTAGTAAAACTTTGGTTTTACACAATAGAATTTTAGCTGTGAATCTCAGATGTGATTAAAAACATGAAAAGCAACATATTAAACAGGTGGAAAACCTAAAGTACTTGGATAGTTACTTATTCAAGGACAGGACAAGCCCTTAAAAAATCATGTATTTCCCAACAGTATTTGTAACCTGGTTTATCTCCAAATGGAAGAGATGACTCTTGTGTTGCATAATTGAGATTCTGACAATCAGTCAAGTACGGTACATTATAAATACGAAACAATAAAGCTGCTTTTTTCTACTAATTATTTCAAATTTTTTAAAAAAATCAAATTTCCCTTCTTTTCTTAAGACTTCACATTTCAAGTTATTTTTTACATAAAATATTATTACTTCAAGCTCACCCCACCCCCCCCCACCCCCCCCCCCCCACCCCGAAAACTGTTGATGAAAAATAAACTGTTCTTGTGCCAACAGGTTTAATTTATTCAAAGTGACTGAATTAAAGGAGCAGGTAAGCTATCTGAGAACTGGAGTAATTTGTGATAATTCTGTTGAAACCTGACAGATTCTTTCCTCTTTCAAATTGATGTATTGTCATCAAAGTCCAATCAGCTCTTAATTTTTAGGATAACATCCTTCACAGATGTATATTAGTGCAGCTCCAATGACATTGATAGGGCTAAGCTGATTCTGTCTTGCCTTAGGGTCTGGGACAGCCAAGGTTGTTAGGAAAGTAAACTATGTTTCAGGGCCTGAAAATTGTTGAGAAGTAGCCTTTAATATATAGTACACTTAATAGAGCAATTAGAACCTCAGTGCACACACACACTAAAACAGAAATCTGGAAGCAAAATCAAACCTTCAAAATCTATGAAAATTCAGAATTAAGTCTGCCTGAAGAACTTTATTGTGGCTTCCTTGGCATATGCATGTGATGCAAGTTAAAAGTGTTATGTTATCCCTATCCACTTGTGCACTGCTTCAGAACAAATGGTAGTAAAAAGCCTTAGGATGCTATGCTACATTTTGTTCTTTTCCTCATCAGTTATTGTGTGGTCCAAGTCTTGTTTTCCACACTTTGTTCATGTGTCTCTCTGACAATAGTTTTATTCATCTTGTCCTCGAACCTGAGCAGTTCAGTGATGAGAGTCCATTTATCTTCACAGTGCCCTTGGGATGTGAGATGGTGTAACAGGCTTTTCAGGATCTCCATTTAAGAGCACAAACCTTTTTTTTTTCTTCTTTTTTTTTTTTTTTTTTTTCCCCTTTTTTTCCCCCTCTTTTCACAGTGTGTACACATCGTTTAGCATCTTTAACCCTATTTAACCTCAGTTCAGAAGTGAGTGGTTGGGTCAACCTCAAAATGGGACCCTGCTTATTCATACTGTGCATTAGAAAACTGGGAAGGCACATGCAATGGTTACTGTGGTCCATCAGCTGAAATAATGTGATCAGTGTTGCTGAAGCAACCTGGAGCAGGGGAGGGAGATATAAAGCCAGTTCTGTGCAGCATCATCCTACTGTCTTCATCATGAAAGAGACAGTGTTCCCCACTTCTGGTTGGTAACCATGGTGCTGTTTTCCAAAAGAAAAAATACTTCTTAAGAATTTAACTGTATCCGGATGAGAGGTTAATATTTTATATAAAAGGAAGCAAATGCGTGTTGTGGGTGCCACAGAGAGTTTTGTTACAGGAAACATTTTAAATCAGTATTGGATAAAAAAATGGCACTTATTAATACCCTGGTTTTGGTTTGGGTTATCTTTCTTACTAAACGAAGTAGCTGTACTGGATTCCTCTTGAAAGAGCATGTGGGATAGGTTGGCCAAGGGTGTGGTTCTACTGGGTCCCCAGAAGCAGTGTGGGATTCCCTCTTTGCATGTGCATAGTGGCTGTCATGGGAGATGCTTACCAAGGGATGTGACCAAACCAGTGCTGGTTCATAAGCTGGCCAGGTTCTGGGCTCAATATCAGGTGGGACTTTCTTTCTGAAAGCTGCCTTTAACATTTGCCTGAGAGTTCCCACAGCTGCTGGATCACATTCTCCTCCCAGGCATAGACAGACATGTCTGCTGCAGTTAAATCAACAGGGTCGCATCAGGAAAAGGGAGGTGGGGGTGGGTGGGAAAGGGAAGGCAATATGTAGTCCAGTACTTATAAACTCCGTATTATCTTGCAACAGAGATTTTTCAATAAGCAAACATAAAGGGAGAAGGAGTGAGAACTACTGTAGCACACAAGATTACTCTAATTAAATTTAATTAATATATTCTTTCACAGCACTATTTACAATTCAAACTAATTTCATAAATACATTAATCATGCTGGTTAAATGGAGGTGAATAGGTAATTCAGTATGCCCTTCATTTTCAAGAAAAGTACTAAATCTTTTACCAAATTATATACCTAGAATAGAGGAGTCTTTGGAAAAATATGACATTTGTCAACATTTCTGCCCTCTCAAGAGTCCTCATGGTTAATTGATGCTTTTCTAGGGCAGTGTTACTCAACCTTTTATTATTGAAGGACCACTTTACCTTTAAAAAACAATTCATAGATCTTATCCTCTGCCTTGTTTGGTATCTTAAAGAGAAGGTGATTAAAATGTTACTTGGAATTTATGTATTATAAAATTCTGTTTTGTACAAAAAATGTAATGTGCTGTTAGGATTAAGAATGATGTAGTTAAGCTACCTGATGATTAAAAAAAAATAAGTTACCATATATCCATCTTCAGAGACTGATATATGTTGTCCAGTTTCCATATGTATACATTTTTTCTTCTTTTTAGATTTCTTTCCAGTTTATTTATGAGATTTTTGGGAGTGGAATTAATTGATTCATGAGGCCTTTTGGGTGACCACTGCAAGACTGAACAGTGTTGTATTAGAGAGTTGATCTCTGGTAATTAATTAAATTTGTATGTGGGTATGAATACAAATATAGAAACTGGGTGGATTACTGATGTAATATCCACTAGAAAGAGTGTGTCTTAATCCTGCATTCAGAACCAGCCTAGATATTTAGGTCCAGTTCTTCAGTCAATAAAAGTGACCAAATCCTATTTTTTAATGGTATTTATGAAGTAGATCTGGTCTATCAGATAATATCTTCTGTTGAAAACCGGTAACTATGCCTGTTCTATGTGCAGTGTATGTTCTGTTTTACATTCTTCAATCCTGGCCTTTGCACTATCCAAAACACTGGACATGTTGGCTGACATTGTGCTTTTGCATTTAAGTTTCCTTCCAAGGAAAGCCAGGTACATGCACCACAAAGCTCTCATCCAGACATGCTACCAACATGTGGCCACAACTGGAGCCTTGTCCTGGTTTCAACTGGGATAGAGTCAGTTTTCTTCTTAGTAGTTGGTGCAGTGCTGTGGTTTGGATTTGGTGTGAGAACAATACTGACAGTACACGGATGGTTTGAGTGGTTGCTGGGTGATGTTTATACTAAATCAAGGACTTTTCAGTTCCTTGGGCCCTGCCAGCGAGAGGGCTGGACGGGCACGGGAAACGGGGAGGGGACACAGCCAGGGCAGGTGACCTGAACTAGCCAAAGGGATATTCCATACCATAGGATAACACGCTCAGTATATAAATTGGGGGAAGAAGAAGGAAAGTGGAGACCTTTGGCATTATGGTGTTTGACTTCCCAAGTAACCGTTACACGTGACGGAGCCCGGCTTCCCTGGGGATGGCCGAACACCTGCCTGCCCGTGGGGAGTGGTGAATGGATTCCTTGCTCTGCTTTGCTTGGGTGTGTGGCTTTTGCTTTACCTATTAAATTGTTTTTATCTCAACCCTCAAGTTTTACGTTCCTTTCCGATTCTCCTTGTCATCCCTCTGGGTGAGAGGGAGTGAGCGAGTGGCTGCATAGTGCTGGGTTGCCGGCCGGGGTTAAACCATTACAGTCCTTGATGACTGGACTAATGATTTTGGAAAAGTTGTCTTTTTAATTTAAAAAATGATTTTTAAATAATTTAATCCATACTACAGTTCAGGGACTCATAGACCAGGGAACTTGTTCATATTCCCTGAAAACTGAGTGCACACTCATCAGACAATCTTAATAGAGAGGAAGGAACAAACAGGACACTTAACTCATGCCTGACAATGAGATGGATTACAGGAAATCTTCTATACTTTAATAAAACAATCTTCTGGCTTCTAGAATAGCTGATAACAAGATAAACTAAGCAATTGCAAATTTATGGAGCCTTTTAAAGAATCAAAACATCTTCTCTTCTCAAATTCCCTCCCTAGACCATTGCCAGGCATTGACAGTACACTGTGGGAGTGCCTACAGTGTAAGACCCCCTAGACAGAGGTATCTGATATTGGTGTGACATTCCACAGCAGAACTTCTTGAAGAGGGAAAGCCAGCAACAGAGCTCTGTGAGATGAGGACTTGCAGAGTGCTCTTAGATCCAGGGATCAGAGTCAGGCAAGAGGACCAAGAGAATTGTTGGGTTTAATGCTACACTGAATCTGTAAAGGATCTGTTTCTCTTCCCTGTAGGATCAAAATTCCCATAGAGAACACAAAATGTGGTGG
Organism: Falco naumanni; assembly: GCF_017639655.2. Lineage (NCBI taxonomy): Eukaryota > Metazoa > Chordata > Aves > Falconiformes > Falconidae > Falco > Falco naumanni. The sequence continues at coordinate 16,692,320 of NC_054080.1, read as the reverse complement.
GTGAGTGGGTAACAGGAAAACATAAAAAACAGGAAAAAAAATATCTGTGACTGTACCAGAAACAATAACATGACTATGGTTTTACATAAACATATGCTTATATATGTGTGTTTATGCACAGATAACCACATTCTGGACATACAGATTATCTCTCTGATATCACGTTTTCCTTGAATTTTGTCCTGATGTCAAAGTTACTTTTCAATATATATTTACCGTTCTACTTTAAAGAGTGGATCAGGTTACACTTTCTTCAAAAGTGTATTTTAAGATTAAAGAGATCTCGCATATCATTCTTTTTAAATGTGTACTTTTTTTTCCCCCTTTAATTCCTGAGTTTTAACAATGCATATTCTAGAAAAGCCATGCATTATATTTTAGCCTCCTAGATTATCTGGCTGTGCTGAGGACTTTAGGATCAATTTCATGGAGCTGGATAAATAGCGTTTGACTTTCTCTATATTTGCAAGTTGTCCTAATACTTTGTAAAATCAGGCTAACTACATTACAATGGCCACTTAAGTGACTTTATTTTGTCACAGAATTTGTAGCACAACCCCCATTTTCTAATAAAATTTTAACTCTTAGGCTCCCCAGTAACCAACAAACTAATATTTTTTAATTGCCTTTTCCATGTGTGTGTTTCCCCACATGTTCCCTCTCTTCTTCATGCAGTCCAAATTTGTAATACAACATAAGAAAACCCAAAGTAAGAATGTACACATATGTCTATACTGGATCCATTATGGTAAGTAAATTTGCTTTTGTATCTGTTTCTTCATCCTGCATTTTTGAGGATACCAAGTTACCACAGGTAGCTTTGAAACTAAGAGGTTATGTTGAGATAAGGGGTATTTCAGAGGTAATGATCTGGTTTTACAGCATTAGCTTAACCTTGGACCTACAATAAATTCATCTTGACTTTATTTCTTTCAGTGTTTGCCAAGAACTGCATCATGAAAATGAATGTTGTGACAGTGACAGAAGTGCAAAGCCTGGGACACACCATGCTGTGTAGCCATGGGTCTAGTGCAGGGTCCCTGGGGTGGTCAGGGCTGGAGCACAGAGTGCACAAGGGGATGTGGTGGGAGCTGGTCTGGTTCAGCCTGGGGAAGAGGAAGTGAATGGGGGATCCCACTGATGTCTGAAGCTGCCTGGTAAGAGGCTACAAAGAGGGAGACAGACTTGGAGGAGCATGATGACAGGACAAAGGAATTCTCAGTAGATACAAGTAAAAAAAAAAAAAAAAATTTATCAGGGAGGTGGTCAGACTCTGGCTGCCCAGAGAAACACTTGGATCTGCATCCATGGTAGAACTCAAAACTTGACAGAACAAAGCAATAAGTAATCTACTAAATGACCCTGAATGGAGCAATGACTTGGACTAGATGACCTGCAGAGTCCCCTTCCAATCTATGCAATCTTTGATTTAATATATACTACCTTGTCTTCCAAGCTTTCTTAGGAACAGTTACAGGCACACTCCCACACTTGAAATTTTGAACTTGCATATTATTTTTGTATAAAGATCTGGTTTTTATTAATAAATTCCAAGGCAGTATGTGTTGCTTTCTTTTTCACTTCCCTCCGTACATTTTTCCCTTGTTCATACGATTCTTGTATATTATTTCATGAATGTTTATTGCAACTGAAATTGGCTCATAAGCAAACATCATTTCCATGAAAAATTCAGTCCCAGATTTCCAGATCTGGATCTGAATTTGGAGATAAGATCTTTACTTGGACAATTTGTGGATCCAGAACTGAGCTTCTAAAAAGCAATATAAATCATCTGGATTTCTAACACTTTTTTTTTAGTAATTATTTTTTCCCCTTCTTGTCAGATTTTTCTGAGTATAAAGCCAGAAATCTGCCATCTCCTCCTTGTGTGAAAGATAAGAAATTGAATTAGAAATAACTGTTACCTATCCCTTTGTAACTGTTTGTATTCCCAATATATTTTAGACTTCTATTATAGCCTACCTTCTTAAGAAATATGTGGTAAGCATGTGGTTAGATGTCCAGGTTTCCTCCTTCAAAGTAGAGATGACTAGCAGGTCATGGTAGACTTCTGTTCCATAAACTGAGAAAAGACTTTGCTTCATCTCAATATATTTTATAACCAGGTGTTACACAGTAATCTGTTGTGGAATTACTTGCTTTAAACATGATTGGATAACAAAGGAAAATTTTATTCTCTCAGGATGATACGTTGAAAGTAATCAGAATAACCTTAGTACGCAGCGTGAAAGAAATCCACATCACAGTTAGGATTTAATTCTGAAAAGTTTTTGTTGCCCCACAAGGGAAAAGACTTCTGGCTTTCAGAACTCAGTACAGACATAGGTTTATATTTATGGGTTTTCATCATAAGTGTGTGTTCCACAGTCTGCTTCCACTAGAATCAGATCACCTCCCTGAGATATAAGATGGAATCATAATGTTATTCCATTGTGTTAACATCAGAGATATGGATTAATTTATCATCTTGTGACTCTGGAGGAAAGGAGGAAGAAGTGTGTTTAACGGAGCTTTGCTCTTTCAGTTAGTAGAGGTGTTATTGCCTCTAGGTAAAATTGGTTCCTGATCCAGAGGAACAGTGTAGTATGCAGCATTGGTTAAGTCTTGCACATTGGCTGGCTGGAGCTGATAGGCGAAAAGATATGCTTGTGCATCTTGAGACAACTTCAGGTTTCTCAAAAACCAAGTTAGTGTTTAAACCTCAGGCTAAAGGAAAACACTTATTTAGTGTTTATCTGTTGCTAGGTAGGGCCTGGCGGCCGGAAGATCTCGCGCTGTACGGAAACACAGGGCCCCCCTCCAGATAGTCAACAGCTTTTAATTTATGATGTAAGCAGACGGAAGTGACATTGTAAACCTAGGCTATATAGTGTCACGTCATTCAGCAATAAACGCCATTTGCCATCTACCACATTGGTGTCTGTGAGCTGATGGACCGCGCGGCCAGGGGTCGGCCGCCGTGCCGTTCCTGAACCAGGTCACCGCGTGCCTGTAAAAAGGCAACAAGTGGTGCCGAAACCCGGGAAAATCACCTGGAGTCAGGTGAATGGCGGCCTGAGCGGCAGGACCAGCCCGGCGGGGAGGACGCTCCCGGACCAACCAAGAGGATGGAAGCTCTTGCGAAGGTCGTATTACAACTGCATAAGCAGTGGGGTATTGACTGTAAGCCCAAAGATTTTACTCTCGCAGTTGCGAGACTTTTGGAGCTGGGGGTCATTGACCAGCCGGTGGATATACTCCACCCAGATGTGTGGGACAAATGTTCCCGCGCTTTATGCGATGAAACGATGTCTACTGGTAGTGGGAAAAATCTGAAAGCGTGGGGGAAAGTCATCCAGGCTCTCCAAAAAGCTAGACACGAGCAGGAGACCTGGAAAGCTGCCAGGGATTGTCTGTTAACCACCCCGCGGGTGGGAATTGGGGCAGCTACGCAAACCTCACGCCCCCCGGCTGAGGAGGGTTCCGCCGACCCTCAAAGCCTACAGAAAAGTGACGCGCCCACTCAGCGTCCGAAAGACTCTAACATCTTCAGCTCGCCCACAGACTCCTCGGCGAACTCCTTTTGGGGCAAACTGGCTGCAGAGGCCAGGGGTGCTGAGGCGAAAGCCGAGGCTGAAAATACACGGATTGAACCACCACCATATGTGCCCCAAGATGTCGCCGAGCAGCAAGAAGAAGGGCGGGGCGAGACCACCCCTGGCGGGAGCAGGGGGGGAGCGCTAGAGTTAACAAGCGCACACAGAGGGGAGGGGGAGGAGAATGGGAAGGAAAAGAGTGATTGGCATGACCAAAAAATGGAAACGATCATGAGCGAGGGTCGGAAAGCTAATCAGAATGACCCTCCCCAAAACCTTATAAGTCCTTATAAGGCAGGCACCTCCCCAAGCGGAAGGCAGGGCGGGCAAAAAGGGAAAGAGACGCCCAATTACACAAGAAAGGGGAGGGGCCGAAGCCCGACCACATACCACCAGCACCCGAAAGAGAGCAGTCAGTCGGACTCTGACTCCGACTCAGACTCTGCATGGGAGACTTGGCTTGCAAATACAAAGACCAAAATATCACCACTCACGGAAAAAGAAAAACATAAGGGGACAGAAATTACTCTCACTGATTGGAGAAAAATACAAATTGCATGTGCCGATTGGGCCCCAACAGACACACTAGCATTCCCGGTCCGAGTGACGGACGGGGGACAGAGGGTTCATTCGCCCTTAAACCCTAAAGATATACAAGCGATTGTTAAAGCAATCACAGACAAAGGACTCAATTCGGCCATGGTCTCCACCCTCATAGATGGAGTTTTTGGGGGAGATGATTTGCTCCCGTTTGATATAAAACAGACCTGTAGGTTGATTTTTGACGGGGCAGGGATGATTGTATTTAAACAAGAATGGGAAGAGAACTGTACGAGGCAGTTAGCCCGAGTAACTGGAGTGGATCATCCGCTACACGGCTCCAGTCTACAGCGGTTAATGGGTACAGACCCAACAATGATTACCCCCCAAGCATAAGCCCAGGGCCTGCGGGCCCATGAAGTTATGGCAACGACCCGTGCAGCTAGAAAGGCTATTCGCGTAACCTTTAGAGTTATTGCCAAGCCATCACCATGGTCCACAATAAAACTAATGAAAGCTGTGAGTTTTTATCTGCAGGACCGGATCATCGGACACCCCCGTAACCAGTATACCCTGGTGTCAAGAGAAGACAACGAGTCGACAAGCGGCCTGTCCGCATCTGAGGGCTCTGCACCAGCGGAGTCCAGACAACGGCGATACAGCCCCCGCAGGGGGGGGTCCAGAGCCGGCTAGAAAGGGTCAACATCATGTTTGTAGAACACCAACAACTGCTTTAAAAATGTACTTGATCAGTATTTCCCCCGATTTTCCCTGGCTCTCCCCAAGTATCCCAAGCTTCCCAAGTGCCAATTGCTCAGTGTGCCTTATCTTTATACTCTTTTTTAGAAATATTTTTACTATTTTAGCCTGTTTAGTTAAGCATAGAGGAGGGGGAAATGTTGCTAGGTAGGGCCTGGCGGCCGGAAGATCTCGCGCTGTACGGAAACACAGGGCCCCCCTCCAGATAGTCAACAGCTTTTAATTTATGATGTAAGCAGACGGAAGTGACATTGTAAACCTAGGCTATATAGTGTCACGTCGTTCAGCAATAAACGCCATTTGCCATCCACCACATTGGTGTCTGTGAGCTGATGGACCGCGAGGCCAGGGGTCGGCTGCCGTGCCGTTCCTGAACCAGGTCACCGCGTGCCTGTAAAAAGGCAACATATATCTATAGTTACTTAAAAGTTTCAAAACAGTTCAGTAACTCTGGAAACCAGCAGTATCGCCAATAGTGTTGGGAACTGCAAACCAGCCTTTCATTTGAAGGAAATAAGTCTGTCCTTATGAGCTCGGTCAGTGTCCTAGCACCACATTTGTGTAGTCTGAATGCCCAGCTGGGACTGAGGGCTTTAAGCAGGATGCAAGCTTGATGAAGAACAACAGCATTACATAGATAATTCCATCTTGGGAACCTGTGCTCATATCAGACTACATAGAAACATTTCAAAAAATTGCCTAGCATCCAGGCTGTCCACATGGCTGACTGAGATTGGGATCAATCTCCATATTGATTGATAGATCTATTGATAGTGAGTTTCGTAATATGTTTGTGTATGTGTCTATTTTTTCCATTTATTATCTGCGAAACATACTATTGTTTGAAATGTCTCCCTTCCAAGTTGGAATTAAGTAATTGTGGTGGAGCTGATTTGTCCTGTCAAGAATACATCTTCTTGAACAGTGAAATGCTCCACGTGTACTGGGTCTCTGTGCCAAGCTTTTGGTAGCAGGGTGGCTCCAGGGGTGGCTTCTGTGAGAAGCTGCTAGAAGTTTTCCCCATGCCTGATGGAGCCAGTGCCAGCTGCCTCCAAGATGCACCTGCCGCTGGCCAAGGCCAAGCCCCTCAGTGACAATAGTAGTGTTTCTGGGATGGTGTATTTAAGAAGGGAAAAAAACCATACAAGGGCAACTGCAGTCAGAGAGAGGAGTGAGAATACATGATAGCAACAACGCTGCAGCCCCCCAGGTCAGTGCAAAAGGAGGGGCAGGAGGTGCTCCAGGTGCCAGAGCAGGGATTCCCCTGCAGCCCGTGGTGAAGCACATGGTGAGGCAGGCTGTGCCTCTCAGCCCATGGAGGTCCACACTGGAACAGATATCCACCTGCAGCCCGGGGAGGACCGTCCACCAGGGCAGAGGGTTTCCCAAAGGAGTCTGTGACCCCACATGGGACTCATGGTGGAGCAGTCTGTTCCTGAAGGCCTGAATCCTGTGGTAGAGACCGATGCTGGAGCAGTTTATGAAGAACTGCAGTCCGTGGGAAGGACTCACAATGGAGAAGTTTATGGAGCACTGTCTCCCATGGCAAGGACTCCACACTAGAGCAGGTGAAGAGTGGGAGGAGCCCTTTCCCTGAGGAGGAAGGAATGGCAGAGACATCATGTGATGAACTGACCTCAGGCCCCGTTCCCTGTCTGCCTGTGCCAGTTGCGGGGAGGAGATAGAGAAAATCATAAGTAAAGTTAAGCCTGGAAAGAAGTGAGGGGTGGGGAGAAAGTGTTTTAAGATTTAGTTTCTATTTTCTGATAATCTTACTCTGGTTTGATTGGTAATAAATTAAACTAATTTCCCCAAGCTGAGTCTGTTTTGCCTTTGATGGTAATTAGTGAATGATCTCTCCCTGTCCTTAACCCATGATCCTTTCATTATGTTTTCTCTCTCCTGTCCTGCGGAGGTGAGGAGCGATAGGGTGGCTTTGGTGGGCACCTGGTGTCCAGTCAGGGTGTATTGGGCCTGGCTGAGCCCCACAGCATCCCTCACGGTGCTGTGCCTGCACTGGCAGCTGGAAAGGCGGTGGTAACACGCCGGTGTTTTGGCTGCTGCTGAGCAGCGCTCGCACAGCACCAAGGCTGCCCCTTCAGCCTTCCCCCCGCCCCCATCAGGATGGAGGTGGGCGAGATCTTGGAGGGGACACAGCCAGAAAAGCTGACCCAAACTGACCAAAAGGATATTCCATGCTATGACATCTACTCTGATATAAAGGTTAAGAGAAAGGAGGAGGAAGGGGGGCATTCATAATTTATGATGACTTCCAGAGTAATTGCTACACGTACTGAAGCCCTGCTTCCCGTGAAGTGGCTGAACATTGCCTGCTGATGGGAAGTAGAGGCAACATCTTTTGTTTTCCTTTGCGTCTATGTGCATGACCTTTGCTATGTTTCATTAAAGTAGTGGTTTATTTTGATGCAGAAGTTTGTGGGTTTTTCATCTTCTGCTGAGGAGGGGAGTGATAGAGCAGCTTGGTGGGCACCTGGCATCCAGACAAGGTCAACCCACCACACAGGGTCAGCCATGAAACAGCCTTTTGAGACCTTTGTTCACGAATGTTCTCCTCATAAATGATACATTCAGTGCCCTCTGTTTATTATACATTAAATTTCATTCTTCATATAGCACAGAACCATGAAAGATACTACAGCTGTTTTCTATATTAGAAAGGCATGTAATTATCTTTAATTAAGTCTTTTGTGAAGGTAGCTGTTTTAATGCTGTATTAAATTTATAATTAATTTCAGCTCCGAAGAGCTTGCAGTTTATAGAAATAGCTGAAAAATGTTTGTCCAGCTATCAAAAAGTAAAAAGATTTTAAAATAATTTGTTTTGGGAGTATTTAGTTTTTGTTATCTGGTCAAAAAGGAAAACCTTTTGGTTTGGTCCTTTTATTTATCCTATCTCTTGCCCTAGTTTCAGGTTGATGGTATGGTAGGGGTTTTTTGGTGGGTTGTTTTTTTTTCTTTTCAGTCTGACAGAAGAAATTTTGTCAGAATCATCTGGTACTCGTTTTTTTTGAGGTACATGTAAACTGTCATGAAAATAATCACAGCATTGCTGAACAACATGACTGTTGCAACATCCTTTTCCCCAAGATCATTCGTCAATCACCTAGATATTAGAGCAGGGTCCATTAAAAGCAAAAAGTGGTGTACTTCTTGTTAATCACCTTTCTAAAGGCCATGCGGTACTTGACATCTTCTTTACTTAAGCTGCTAGACTCAGGCAGCAAATTTTTTTCCCCTATTTCTTCTATTTCATGTGATGACTGTTTAATGAAAGAAATATGAACTGGGTCAGTGGGAACCAGAGCATGGGACTCTTTCTTTTCACATCATTGAGTCATACTCATGTTGGCAATTTTTCCCTGTGAGAAACCAATATTCCTTTTTGCACCAGTGAAAGGGCTTCAATAGGAGGGATCTTCCTTTTTTTTTTTTTTTCTCTTTTCTTTTTTCTTTTTGTGACTAAGCAAAGCCATTACTTTCCAAGGATGAAGAGAGGGAATATTATCTGACAGTCAAGAAAAGACCATTGAAGGTGGAAAAAGAAGATCAATAAAATGGAGGATGTGTCATCTCTCTCAACAAAATGTGCAAATCTCACAAAGAAGCAATCTGTCTTTTCCTTTCACTTGTAGACCTGTGACTGTGATGCTTCCATCTTTTTGTTCTAGTAGGCTAACAACAGCGGGTGCAACCTTTATCTTCAGTAAACAACAACAACAAAAGGTAAAAAGAAAAAAAGACCAAGTCCTTAATTTACCAATCTTCTTTCTTATAAGTTACGGAAAATATGAAGGACAAGGCCTGATGATGCCTTCCCTACAGTCAAAGCTAAAGATAATTTCAAGCTTTTTCAAAGGCATTTGTGTGACTCAGGACCCTCTAGTTCATTTGATAAAAAATATTGGAAAATTTTGAAAAAAAATATCTCTCAGCTTCTTATTGGTTTGACAGATTTCAGTCAAAAGCACTTAGCATACATCTCACAGCATTTAAGCTCCTACAAGTTACCATATATAACAGTATTTTAGGTGCATATGGGAACCTGAAATGATCTTGAAGCCCTGAAGCAAATATGTACAGATTCAAGTCTAAAGGTAGAGGGCAAAGCATAACTCACATTTTTGTCAAAATTGAATAATTTTCTTCTACTCATGACAAGAATAGGTTGTTTCTATGGGTTTAGGCTTCCAATTCCACATTCTGGACTTGCTTTAGTACTTTTCAGAATTTACTGATGACTGATTGTATGTTAGAAATATATGCTAGAAAGAAACAAACTGGCATAAAATTACTCAACTATTGAAAAAGCAAAATTAGAAGAAACAAAACAGCTCAGCTGCTCCGATTTTTTTTTCTGAAGACCTAGTAAGTAATATTTTGATATTGAAGGTTAGTGATGATAGTTAGATCATGTTTGTCTAGTTCATGGTTTTGCAGATGTTCCTCCAGATTAAGCCCTTGCTTCACTGCTAGCTAGTCAGTCTGCAAAGGCTCTGTACATGGCAAATTGTGCATTGCTTAGCTAGTACCAGCCAATTAATTGTGCACTTCTGCTTGTTTTTATGGAGGTGCAGGCTGGAGCCCACACAGCCATACCTCCTCATCGATGCAGACACAGGCACTCGTGATATTCACACTTGCACCTGCTAACAGGTTGGTCCCTCCTGGAGGGCCATGTAGACAAGCTCAGTTAGTAATTACTTTTACTCACCTTGACTTTTATGGGGTGTTCACTCATTGGTAAAAGGATTTTTCTTGTCAGTTTTGTTAGTAATGTCAGTTTTGTTAGTAATCTTTTTTTCTCCTGGTAACAATTTAAGTTATTCAGATACCTTGTTTCTCCTCTCCCTGTCATTGAGGAATTTATATTCTGTGCAACACTAAAAGAAGAAAGAAGTCATCTTCTCAGACACAGTGTTTTGTAGCCAAACTTGAGACTAAACATCTTTTGCTAGGTTGCTGTATTCAGCAAAAATTCTTGCTAATAGTTCTGTTCTGATTGTACTTCAGAATGCAAGGGAGAATGTGCACTGTGTGGTGTATCAATATCTGTATGTGTGTGGATAGGGAGAGAATTCAGTATTAAAAGGAATGCAACATGAAAGGTCTACATGTAAAATACATGATATAGAAAGACAAGGTGCCTGTACTTTAGCAATTATACCTTAGAGATCTTTACTTTTTAAGCAACATTTATAATGCTAAACAATGTAATTGACCTGCCGTTTAATAACTGCAACGAATAATGGTGTACTTTAATCCTGATAAAAAAGAATCCTCACATTTATTTCTTTTCATGGGTATTTGGTGGGGATGAGGGGAGTTGGATATGAAGTACATATAGTTCAGCAGTCCTCAGGAATGAAAACAGCTTGGGATTTTACTGAAAAACCCATTAAAAACATTGTTTTCCAGACATATATGCTCTATCAAATATTAATGAACTTTGTTACTTATTTAAGAAATAATTTCTGAAGGTGAACTAGAGAGAAAGCTATTATCTAAATTAGTATTAGAAAGAGAATTAAGTTCTTCTGGTGCCTTTAGGATGCATTTCAGCTATAGTCTAATAAATTAATGTAAGCAGTGTTTTATGTACACATTTGCCATTTCATGAGCTCAGCAGTAAATTAAAAAAAAAAAAAAAAGTGATTATCAATGCCAAACGTGCCAGTATTTCTCTCTTTGCGCCATGAGGACAGGATCATGGACTTTTGAGGACTGGTATTTCAGACAGCTTGTGATTTCTGATCAACCATGTCCCAAGTCTTTAACATTGTACAGTTTGTGAATTCTTTTTTTATACTTAGCGAAAGCACAGGCCATGTATAGTCCTGTAGCACTGGTGCAGACAACTTCCCAAGGGATTGCCTCAGATTATGCTGGTTGAAACCACTAGTCCCTGACAACGTGGGACTTTCTGCTGTATTCAAACCCCATGGCCTGCCACACATTCCCTTTCCTAGTTTCTAGGAAGTGAGTAACAGAAAAAGCTACATGCAGAAATTCAATACATGTTCCCTGAGTCTGACTGGCAGGAATGCTAAAACAAAATAACTAGAATATCCAGATATTTTATGGGGATAACGTGCTCAATTTTTGTACTATTTTAGAGCTATTAGGTTTCCTTAGCTTCTTTTACAGGAGCTTTTTGAAGCCCTCCAGGTTGCAAAGTCCACAGGTGGACGAACTGTGTGCATTTACACAGATTAGCACACTGCTCTTTGGTAATATCCTGTGCTGTGCAATCAGTGCACGGAGGGGAGAAAAAGCAACACAGCCTTCTGTGGCTTTCTCAGCTGCTCCAGAGAAGAGAAGAGACTTACTATGAATCACCTTTCATCAGCAGTTACAAATTTCAGATGTTCCTGAACGTTGTTCGTGACTCAGATGCCAGTTCCTCTTGCACCTTTCTGTAAAACTCTGTCAGCTTCCAATCCTATAACAAAATCAAAACCCCTTGCTGACTTCAGGCAGCAGGAAGACAAATTAGCTGGTATTTTTGAAATGTTTTCCAGAGTACTATGCTTACAGAAGATATATCTTCTGTGATTGCTAAATATTCAGCACGTCCACATTGTTACAGAAAGAGAATTATAGGTATTTGGTCAAATGTAGTGTGGGATAGAAACAGTTTAGCAGGTGTGTGCAGGAGGAAATGAATAGCATCCCATTGAATCATGCAGTAACAGAAGTGCTGTTAGTCATCAATTTTTGTTCTGCACTTTTACTCTGTGAAACACATCATGCTGCTTAGTAAATAAAACTGCATGTCTCCAGTAAGCTTATACGTATCTCTCACTAGCAGAAGATATATTAGTGCACTGAGAGAGGAGTATTCCCTAAAGAAACAGGAGATTATTTTAGTATAGTTCCTCTTTTCTATTAAGCCCAATAATTAATAAAGTACTAGACTGACATCATAATGCTCAACATCTGTTCTCTAACCTCTACAGAGCAGTAAAAACATGCATTACACTAAAATTAGGTATTGTCTTCAACTCTTGCAGTTCCCAAATTTTTTATAATATAAAAAGCCAGCAACTAGCAAGTATTTAGAAACACAAATAGAAAACTCTGATTGATACTCTGTTGGTGTATAAGTAATGGAGGACAAATCACCAAGGAGTCTGTGCTTTAAAAATGAGATAAGAGAGGGAGAGAGTGTGGTGAAATACTATATTTTACAAAATCATTACTGTCCTTAAATCCCCTTTTTTCCTACCAAAGTGTCAATGTTTGCTTTAAACTACTCAATGGCTCCTCTCCAAATTTCCCAAATTAATTTTCTTCTTGATATATTTTTCCTTAAAAATATTATTTCTTAAATTACTACTCAAATCAGTATCTGAAACACAATGACAAAAACCTGGTGGCAACTAGTATGATGTTTAAAAATACTGGTTTTGCTTTGGTAAAAAGCCAAGTCCTTAGGCTGTAGGTCTTCTCCTATTTCAGTAAAGTCACTAACTATAGAATAAGCACTAGGTAACCTCAAAATTTCCTTTCAGTCTTTGGCTAAAATGTGTAAGATTATTTTACTGTCAATTAATGAATATCTTGGATTGTCATTTTAGCAAAAATTCATGCATTATGACTTTATTAAATCTCATTAGAGATGATAAATTAAATACATTTGTACACATATGTAAACCCCACTAAATTTATATGCTTCTAAGCATAAAAATCTTCATCGGTAGAAACATATAAATCAGAGTAACAAATCTTCAATGGTAGAAACATATAAATCAGAGTAACTTTATTAGATGAGAGATAAAAGCATTGTTTGGACTCTGAACTTGCCTGACTGGGTATTTTTTACTATTGTATTTGGCTGGGTCTTGTCTCACCTGGATGCTTGTGCATTATATTTATTCATATGCTCAATGTCAAAGGCATGGCCAGAGTCAGCAGGAAATTTTTGGTGTTTTAGGGATTTTCTTCACTTTGTTGGTTCATCTATTTGCCTTTTGCATTTTTCTGTCCTGTGATCATTTCTTCTGCAGCAACTGTTTACCATAGCATCCATCCACATCTCGTATAATTATTTGATATCTTGCATTACTGACATTTCAGCTGTAGTGAAAAACAGGACATATCTCAAGACTAGGGCATGGAATTTTTTTTTTTTTTTTTTTAAATGTGATAGGTATTTGCGGGCAGATGGGAATAATAATGCTTACAGATAAAGTGCAGCTTGATTGGGAAGTAGGTAATGCATAGATCCCTGTACAAAAGGAATTTCAGGTTCCTTGGTGGAGATGTTTGACAAAAGCTCTCTCTGCTGATAGCCAAAAATTTTGGCTGTTAGAAATTGTTTCTGATTGTTTTTTTACTAATGTCATGAACATGTAATGTATGCTTTAAAAGCACTGGTGTTCCCTTGGAAGGAACTTGGAAGGAAGCTCAAAATGTTCAGGAAAAATCTGCAGAAATAATGAGAATGTAATGGGAATCAAAACAGGAGCTGGTATGACAGGTTTGATAAACTATGGGATTCTTTTTTATCACAGGGTGTATTTTTGAGATATTTCTTTTCTATGTGAGCAACTCACATTGCCTAAATAAAGAATCCACTCAAAGGCATAATTAAAAGTGATCAAAGATGCTCTCCTCTGATAATGGATAGTGATGTAATGGTGTTTCTACAGCACAACTGCTTTGCTCTAAAATCTTGTCAATAAGAGGTCTAACTTTTTCTCCTTGCAGTGTTTAACAGAAAAAATCCATCAAATTAAAGCTGTCCAAGGTATCTTTATTTTGTTCACATTGATCATACAACAATGACCATTATTCTGTATTTGGATTATTATAATGACTTAATTGTGTGTTGATGTCATATTGCACGTTTATGTGCATGTTTTGAGGTTTGTTCCTGTACTTTCCTTCATTCAGGTTGATGATTTTTGTTGTTGTTGTTGTTGAGCAGCGTTTATAACCAGAGTGCCTGAAAGGTTGCTTCTGACATGGCTAGAGACCAACTTACACCATGTTCTGAACTCTATTGACAGTGTATGTCAATAAACAGAACTATTCTGGAGAATTGCAGCTGCCAGCTGCCGTTGGATTTTACCTGTATTTGCAAGCAGTAGATGACATAGTTACCTTTGATAAGCACAAATGCCAATACGAAGAGGAAAAGACAAAACCCAAAAATCCAACATGTGAAATGTATCTTTTCAGATGTTAAAGGTAAAAGAATATATTAGCCACTGAGAAACTTAAGTATTTCGTAAGTACTCTAGAGACAGTGCATATAAACATACTTCAAAGAAGAAAACCACATACAGCTCTAAGATTTCTCATGTATTATTAATACTCAGGTCTGGATATTGTTTAATCATACTGTGAAACTAAAGTAGTAAAAATGCTTTTGATTTTCACGTTATGTAGGTTTGCAAAGGCGTTACACTGTTCAAAACAAGCTTTTCGTATGTGAGCTGCTTGACACAACTCCGTTCAGGGTTGAGCTGCTGGCTTAGAAGTTAAGCACAATGTAGCTTCTTACCCATGAAAGCACCCCTGGATTTACTTGGATCAAGATTGTGACCCCTATGGATTGAAATTTTATAAAAAACCTACTTAATACTCTGTAATTTCTCTGTTGTATACAATTACGCAATAATTTTGAAATTAGTACTGAGAACTAGACCTATGTTTGTGCATGCCCAGGGTCTGAATGGACTTTTCAGCCTGCAATTAGTTCTCTGTGTGAGTTTAATCATGTACCTATGTCTTTATCATTATTGATGAAATTACTGATTGAAGCAATTTGTTATGTTCACCCAGCTCAAGCATTTGCCCTAGCAAGCCCTGTAAGGCTGACAATATAAGTGCCAGCTAAACCACAGTACCTGGAAACAGAATTATGTTCAATATTGTGATTTTTTTTCTTTTCTTTCTTCTTCTACAGGGATTTTTCCTGGTTGGTTCTGTCAAGAACAACTTGCTAGATTAACTTTGCAAAGGTGCTGAAAGTCTTTGTGATAGTGATCTTTTTATTAACTGGGAGAAAAAAAAGACTTATTGTCATAACACCTGATATTTTTAATTCCATCTTAGACCTGATGCTACAAAACATTTATCCTAGTATGAATTGTACCTACCAAAAGGACTGAGGATGTTGTTTGTGATGAAGAAGAGAGAAATTCCCATCATACAAGAGAGGTGTTCTAGCTGGGGATGAAGAACAAGGTGAAACAATATCAACTACACTATCAATTTTCAATTAATATGTCATTCCCACACCCCACATGCCTGCCTTTTTTAATTAAAAAAAATATTTAGCACTAAGTCTTTCTGGTGCCAGTTTTTGCTGTAACTTTGAAAGGAATGGTAGCATACAAACAGTATTGTAGAAAGAAAGTCATTGCAAGGGTATAACTTCCATTCAGTGACTGTCTTATATCTTCATGCAGCCATGGCTTTTTAGTACCGATTACAGTATCATAAAATCATGTGAAGTTTCCATTCTAAGCTTTTTTATTTTTCCTTCAGTAATTTAGTGGGTCTGGCTGCAGTGGAGTTAATTTTCTTTACAGAAGCCTGTATGATGCTGTGTTTTGAGTTTGTGACTGAATCAGTGTTGATAACAATAAAGTTTTGGCTGCCGCTGAACAGTGCATGCACAGGGCTGAAAATTTCTTTTTCTACATTCTGTACCCATAGCAATCATCCCGGGGGGACACAAGAGGCTGGGAGGGGTCACAGTTGGGACATCTGATCCCATCTGACCAAAGGGATATTCCATACCACATGAAGTCATGAAATGTATGTTAAGTTAATCAGTAAGAAGGAGAATGTATGTTTTATTAAATAGCTTTCTTCTGTAAAATATAGCATTTTTTATCGAGTGTGTTGTGTTTTCTCTAAGTCTGTAAAATTTCATCCAGTGCTAGTATTTGTTCTTCTCCTAAAAATATCTTTTCTCCAACATCTAAGACCAGGTAAAAGAATGAATATATTAGCATTTATTTATACCAATATACTGGGTCTGGCAAGCATAGAATTAATTTTCTTCATAACAGCTCATATGTGCTGTGTTTTAGATTTTTGACCAAACAAGTACTGGTAACACACTGATGTTCTAGCTTTTGCTGACAATGTTTGCATCAAGGCCTTCTCTGTTTCTCATTCTGCTCCAGTGGCGAAGAGACGGGGTGGCAGGGGAAGTGCAAGAGACCAGGAAGGGACACAGCTGGGTGGATGACCCAAAGAGATATTCCATAATAAAATGTCATGCTCAGCAATATATGAGAAAAGAGAGGGCTTTGGGAGAATTATTAATCTTTTGCTCAGGCACTGGGCATCAGTCTATTAGTAGGAGGCGGTGAGTGATTGCTTTTGCATCACTTGTTTTGTTTTGCTTGTTCTCTCCCCTCTTCCACTTCTCCTTCAATTTCATTTTTATGTTTGTTTGTCTGTTTATTTTATCTGGACTTGCTTTTACTCTTTCTTTCTTCTTCCCTGTCCCAAGGGGGATGGAGGGAGACATGGTTGAGCAGCTGTGTTATGCTTAGCTGCCAACCAGGATTTAGCCACAACAAACAGTGATTCTTAAAAATCTAAATACTGTATGCAAAAGTGTTGACGTAGACATGAAACTGCAGTTTATGAAAATATGTGACTGGGTGTTCACATACAGTTTTGGAAAAAAATAATAAAAACATGAAAAAATCTTTAATTCTACAGCTAATTTATGGTCACACAGACAGGAGTGATTGACCCATTTTTATAACTACAGAGAAAAATACAATTACAGGAAGGTAAAAAGCAATTCAAAATAAACAGCCCAGACAAAATACTTAGGCTGTTCCCCACTGTAGAAAGGATGATAAACGAGTACTTGTGTCTGCTTCCAAAAACTGGGTGTTAAGCTGCAGGTCTGCAAAGTTTTCATCATTTTTTATGCTTTCTTTCTTACAGTTTGAGATTTCTAGATTTATAAATGTCTTGAAATATTCAACAAATGTAGAGTTGGTGCCCACTACCACACTGCTTTTCTGGATTACTCATCCGTGTCACTCGTCTTTCTTCCTTTAGCATCATCATTATTACTGCACATACTGGAAAACCATGGCAGAAGCTAAAGCACCCTCAAATTTAGAAGATAGCTGGTGATTACCAGGAAATGCAGTACTAGCTGGCAGAACAATAACTAGGCAATGTTTCTAGGAAAAATGTTTTTCTAGGTTTTTTTTTGGTTAATATTTTTAGGAAAATTCAACTGTTTTGATCTTTAATAATATCAAGTTGTCATTGCTGACAATGAGAATGGTAAGAAAAAACTTCTGGGCGTGTGAAATTCAGTTGGACATTAGAAGCATCCCAGCTGAAGCTGATACACCTGATTTCCAGGTTCACAGTAGGGACAGATGCTTGAGTAAATGTTTGTAGGCACAGCTTACAAATTTTAAATAGATTTTACAAGTCAATGTATACAGATCTATTCAGGTCATAGACTACTACTTTCCACTCAGACTGGGAGACAAACACTTGTGCTAGAGATTCAAAAGTGTTAAAGAGCAGCTGTTCCAAATCCTTCTTAACTAAGACAGTACGTTGACTGCAAAAGTAAATGGACTGGTAGGAATGAAAGGATCTGGCCCAAAGCCCCTCAAGGATCTGAAGAAACACAGGCATGGCCAGGGACATCAGTATAGTTTTTCAGTTGCTCCCATGTAGCCTTTTCAGGACTTTCCTACCCTTTTGTCACCTGGAACAAGAAGTTTCTTCCAGGAAAAATGGGACACAACAGCAGTGTGTTATTCTGTGATCAAGTGAAAACCTAGATGCTTCCCATATGTAAAGTACTTTTTCTGACTGAATTTGCCAGTACTTTTCTGCATCATTGTTATCTTTTCCTCACAGAAAGATTTTGGTATATTTTCTAAACCATATTCCCATAGGCTGTGGCCTAACTTTGATTTCAAGGCTTAGTTCTTGCTTGCTGCGCTATTTCTTGCCCCCATATATACAAGATAACTTTCCTGATATTTTGATCGGTTTTGTTTCTGCTTGCTTTACTTTTGTGTATTAGTCCTGTAGACCTCAGTAAAATTCTAATTTCAACTGAGTAGTCTTTCTGCAGTTTAAATTCTGTGTTTAGGCACTTTAGTTATGTGGGGGCTCCAATTTTGTTGTTATTATCTTCCCCTTCTTTCACCTGTGTGATATATTTTGCTTTTCTGTTTTGAAGACATAGTTTCCACTGGTGGCCTCTGAAAGAACTTTTGTGCCTGAGTCCATTTGGTGACAATCGGGTTGAGGGGAAACTGAATACACAATTCATCACAGCTCCAGAATATTTCCCTTCAAAGCCAGAATGACCCAAACAGATATGTTTTTGAAAAAGTTTAACACCCTCCGAACCCACAACAAAACCAGACCCTACACAATCACCTTTTTTCTTTTTTTATTACTGCTAAATCAATAATTTACATTAAAGCAATCACTGTTTTGTCTTAAGTTTCATTATAAAAGCTGTGGACTCTGGATGCCATATGTGTTGCCCAGCCTTATAAGTGAAGAAAAGAACAAAGTGGATTATTTTTTTCACTTCATATTTGGTAGATTATATTGACTATTTTCCAGATTCTCCACTACTTGATCTTTTTGCATGTATTCAGACTCCTTCTGAACAGGACAATTCAAATACTTAGAGCTATGTACGTACCTTCTACCTGCCAAAATAACAGCATTGTTTTCATAAAGCTTGGGGTGAATGGCAGAGGGTTTTTTTTGCTGATCATTCACATTGTTTAAACCTCAAAAAGCATTTTGCTTTGAAACAGGAATCTGTGTTATGTACCCTCAGAACTATGCCCCAGATAATCTTACTGATGAATAACCACTACCAGTGGAGAAAACAAAGGTGGAATTACTATGATTGTTCTGAGAAAAAGGGTTCATGTAAAAAAGCAAGTAAAAGCAGAAAAGTAGAAAATTTGGTCTTCAAATATTTTTTCAGAGAATGTGATGAAAAAAGAATTTCTATAGGATACTGGGCTGGATTTGATAAAATATTGCTTTCTCCCTTGGACACAGTCACAATTACTTTAGATACAATTCCTTAGTATTCAACAAAACCCAGTAGTTACAGCATTTATCTTGCCTTAGCGTTTAAGTACATTGAAGAGAAAGGGGACATGTATGATAACCAATTTTTAGTAAATGACTACTTGGTCTTTAGGACATCTGTTTGTCTCCACCATCTTCCTTACTCTCTCTGACTGCAGTTTGAGCATCTGTCCTTCTACTGCAATGCACTGGTTTCTGTAACCTGCTTACCCGTACATATGCCTGGTTTTGAAACTACAAAGCTGTTAATATTGCATCCTTGTGAGATCCAAAGGATTTGTCTGCAAACTGGAGTATGCATGACTAAAGGTTATGTTAAACACATTTAAGTTATTAAGAGAAAGTAAGGTAAACACACACACACACACACACACACACACACTGCTTCCCCCTGAAATTTTAGCTCTTCTGTTAAAAAAAAGAAAGTCTTATTCTGAAAGTGGAAAGAAATTGGTTTTAGAAGTCTTATATTAATGACAAAAATCAGATGGGTAAGTGATAAAGAAGTGCCAGCTGAAAGAATACTACAAGAAAGGTGCCAGCTAAGAGTATTTGCAGATTTCCAAAGACTACACAATTAACTGCTATGGCAGCATGCTACTGAGGTATTTGATATCTAGAGTGGTAATAGCGGTGATTACCAACATGAGAGATGATCTCCTTTGGGCCTACTTATGTGTACATGATGACTGTTTTGTTTCACTTTATTGTGCATTTGTCATGGTTTAACCCCAACTGGCAACTGAGCCCCACATAGTCAGTCACTTACTCCCCTCACAGTGAGATGGGGGAGAGGATTGGAAGGGTAAAAGTAAGAAAACTTATGGTTTGAGATAAAGGCATTTTAATGTGCAAAGCAAAAGCGTCGCACAAAAACAAAGCAAAGCAAGGAATTAATTCACCACTTCCCATGGGCAGATAGATGTTCTGCCATTCCCAGGAAAACAGGGCTCTGTCACATGTAACGGTTACTTGGGAAGACAAACACCACCACTCTGAACATTCCCCCCTTCTTTCTTCTTTCCCAGCTTTATATGCTGAGCATGATGCCTTATGGCCTGGCACATCCATGTCCTGGCTGTGTCCCCTCACAGCCCTTGTGCTCCCCCGGCCTCCTTGCTGGTGGGGTGGGGGGAGAAGCAGGAAAGCCCTTGGCTCTGTGTAAGCGCTGCTCAGCAGCAACAAAGACATCCCTGAGTTACCAGCGCTGTTTCCAGCACAAATCCAAAACATGGCCCCATGCTAGCTGCTGTGAAGAAAATTAACTCTAACCCAGCCAAATCCAGCACATTCTCTACCGCTTATTCCATACCATTTATGCCATGCTTAGGTGCCACACTATGCCATACATCCTCATTAACCACCAGTCCCCTTCCCATCCTTTGATATAATACACAGATCTCATTCCCTTAGGTTGTGCACCACCCCTATCAAATGTCTGTTGAACGCCCACAAATGTCCACAGAATGAGCACTGAGTTCCTTTAGTCCATGACTTTGGGCTCGGTCTGCTATGGTGGTCATGCAGGACAGGAGGGGTGCTGTGTTGTGTGGAGTTACTGGGCACCAAAGCCAGCTCGGATCAGGTCACTGCTGCACTTGCACTGCTTCTTGTAAGGCTTGTTCTCCATCGGTTCAGGTGGTTCCTGCCATAGAAATTCCTGTAACACACAACTCAAATTCCAGGTTACAACCATTTACAGATATTTCCATTACAGTCTCCACCCTGGTCCCTTTGGGCCAGGTTATAGGGTTTAACATTGCAATGAACTCCTGCCCTTGCCCCTGCTCCGGCTTGCGCTTACCCACAGGCTGCGGACCCTTAGGGTTGTGCCTGCTCCAAGTGGAGCCGTACCTATGTGCCACAGTCTCCTCGGGGGTACACCTGCCGTGGCATAGACTCACCCACAGCCACAGTCGCTTTGAGGTGCACCTGTGCTACCATGGCCTTATCCTGGGGCCACAAGGCCTTCAGAGATAGACCTGCTCCAGCGTGGCCTTACCCCTGGCTGCAGTCCCTCCAGGTCTGTACCTGCTCTGTGGTGGGATTGATTGTCCATGGCCACATGCTTTGAGGTTCTCCAGCATGACCTCATGCACAACCACTGATGCCTCAAAGTCTACCTGCTGCAGCATGGACTTATCCACAGCCACAGATGCTTCGAGGTGTACCTTCTCCAGCATGGACTTGTCCTTGGGCTGCAATTCCTTCAGAGGTAAACCTGCTGTGGCACAGACATAACCATGGCCACAGATGCTTGGAGATGTACCTGCTCTGGCATGGACTCATCCACAGCCACAGACACTTCAGGGTGTGCTGCTCCCACATGGATTCATCCACAGGTCACAGTCCCTTCAACTCGAGTTCACACTGGAGTCCCAGCCTGTCCAGCACAGTGGCACAGCAGGAGCAGTGATGCCCTGGCCATCTGCCAGCCCCGGCGCGTGGCCGCTGCTGTTATCAGAATGTTCCGGGCACAGCACAGCGAGACGATAAGCAGTGCAGCAGCACAGCAAGCAGCAAAAGCAAGAAGCAGCCACTAATGAGCACCAGACTCTAATATACAGCAAGGCAAGCAATCCCCATGGCAAGAGGGGAGCCTCCCGATTAATAACTAAACAGCAATAACAGCTATAGATTCGATCTAGCACATCCCAATCAAATCTGTTACCTCGAGCTCTTTGAGCTCCACGTTGGGCAGCAAAAAGGACTGTTTTCAGCACAAATCCAAAACATAGCCCCATACTAGCTACTATGAAGAAAATTAACTCTAACCCAGCCAAATCCACCACAGCATTAGATGTCGAGAACCTTGAAATTTATCCCTGAAATTCTTCAAATTTTGGCTTATATAAAAATTGTAAGAGTTGACATGGGTTTGGTTTTGGGACTCTGGAAGCTTAGTAAACAAAATGAGAATAGAGCAGTTGAATTTGCCTATACTGCTTTGATAATCTCTTTATATAACTGTTCCTTCTTTAGCATCCAGAGACACTAATTAGTGTCTCTTACTCTTTTGTCTCTATAGATGTTATGTTATCTGGTAGGTGCTCTCTTTTATGCATTTTCTTTCACATATACTTTCTTGAATATGGCTATAGCACAAACAGTCTGTGTTCCCATGAATATATTTTATCAGTATCTGTTCTTAAATGCCTTTTATGCCATACAGAGAAAGGACAGGGGACAGATCATTAACCTTCATCTACCTTGTGTATTAAGCAGAATATACCTGAGAAAATGATACAGGGTACCCCAGTTTTGGCTACATAACCTCCTGCCACTTGCATAAAACTGATAAGCAAGAAAAAAGCAACTATTTCTAACGTCCCAGTAATTTTAAGACTTTGATTTGCAGAGCTCATCAGGATGATGATGTTTTGCTTTTCTGGTACAGGACATAAGAAACCATGCAAGTACAGCAGCCACAGAGAGTCTTTGGAATAACAAGGCTACCATCCAGCCCATGAATACCAAGCTCCTGCATCCTTTTGGCTTTTCTTTTTACTGTCTAGTTGTCTCAGTGAGTATTGCTGAGAAACAGGGATTTGTGCTGTTGTTTTATTAATTCCCTCATGGAAATTGGAAAGTTGCCATGACAATTTTTGTTCCTGATATTTATATTGCTTTATTCCCCAACTGTTGCTGTTACTAACTATATTCCCCAATAGTTACTAAGCTGTTGGGTTTGTTTTTGGTTTTTTGCTGTCCACATGTTCTGCAACCAAACAGCTCAGTTTATCTCTTTCCACAGGCCTTTGTATACACTATAACTCAGTATAGTTCTGGGAATGTATTTGACAAGGACTTGCTGCTTTATTCAGAACATCAAGCTCTGGTCCCAGAGCAAGTGGTTGTTTCATTTCTAAGTGCTTGGTTCCCTCAGGCCATCTCAGGCCTTTATTTGTATTTGTGCCTTTCATTTGAAAAGACCTTCTGTCTTTTTAAATATTGATTTCCTATAGATCTGGTATATCATAACTTAAAGTTTTGCAAAGTCACTTTTATTAACACAGGAAATTGTTACAACTTGGAAGATAACTTGTAAAGCAGACCGATGGAAAGATATTTTGCTCTCTCTTGCTGCCTTGTCAGGTATCTATTGCTTAGCTACAAAATTGTAGCAAATGTATATCAGCCTTGTCTGACTGATGAAATCAGATCATCTCAGTTTCATTTCTTCTGTTGACAGAGGCACCAGACTTGAGCTTTCTCTCTGTCTCACTGTGTTATAACACTGAATCAGCACCCTATGTTTTAAACACCAACTTATCAAGGAACAGAGTTTCAAATGGGCAGAAAAAGATGAACAGAAAAACAAAATATTGACTCTTCTCTGTTCAAACTGAACACTATCTTCATTGAATGTCTTTGGAGAACATGTGGTTTTGGTTCAGAAGTACAAAGCCAGCTTTTCAGCCTTCAAATGTTATAGAGACAGTACCTTGTGAACATCTGCCTAACTTCCAGCAGCCGAAATGTTTTCCTTAATATGGAAATTCCCTCAATATGGAAAATTATGCCAATAAGAAGAACAGGCCTTGCTGGTCTATCTTCTGCACTTTTCACCTCCTGTTTCACACTCATGTCCTTCAGATCCATTGTTTCCTAAATATTTGACTGCTATGTTCAGGTATGAAATATATAGAAAATAGCACTTGTTGAAGATAAACTCCTCTCACATGACAAATGTTAGCTGGGTGTAGATACAGATTTCCTTCTGAAGGAAGAAGCATAACAAAGCTGAGTAGGGCTTTTTTTAGAACCAGTACAATTCCTTTTTTCCCCCCAGCAGTCATCTGAATTGGAACTCTTTCTCTCTTGCTTGTTTTTAGTGCTTGCTGAACTTTATATTTTGCAAATGTAGGATGAATTAGTCTTATATAATGCATATAGCATGTTTACTTATGGTGCTGCTTTGCTGCAGTTTTCATAGGTTTTTATATAATTGTAAATTTTTTTATTTAGCAAACTGTGGTACTGGCTTTACTTCCCACATATTTGTGACTCATTAAGTTAAAGCACAATAGAAAGCTACCACAGAATCTTTTGATTTTTGTCTCTTTCCTGGAGATAGGAGATCCTAAGTTAATAATTTCCACCTCTTTTACTTGCTTACTGCTAAGCAAAGCTTTGAAGCTGTTCGCATAGGTCCACCTTACAAATCTCTAAAGTTCATTTTAATAAAAATAAAAGCTGAGATATTCAAATACTCACCACTCTGTACCATTAAAAAGAACAACAAATTGTCCACTCTGCTGATTAGTTTGTAGGTGTTTCAGGAGGCAGAGAGGATGTTTTCAAATTGCAAATACTAAGTGTGTCTGAAAAATGGACAATATCTTCACTTTCAAAACGTTCTTCTTTTTCCATTTCACCATATAGTAGAATCCTGTACAAGCTTATACTAAAACAGCTTTAATTAGGCTACAAAGAAATATATGAAAATGCCACTTGTCAAAGTAGAAATATTAGCAAAGCTGTCAAATTCATGAACAGAAGTAGGAATAGCTCTTAGCATAAAATATTATGTGCTTAACTCACTGACAGGGTTTGCAGAAATGGTAGGTTTATTTTAGTTGAAGATCTTTGGAGAGCTGATTTTGCTAGTGAAGGCTAGAAATCTCTCCCTAAGTCCCAAGAGCAAATAACTATTTAATTTTTACTGAGTTTTGAGATTATTTTTGCTGTATGTTTCTAAAAAATGCTGCTGTTAACCATGAAGTAAAATCAAAACATTTGCAGGGTCACATAAAATTTGGGCAAAGTGAAATCCTAGTTTGACATAAACATGCTGAAGTTCATTGGAAGGTTGAAATTGTGCCTTTTTACACAAGATTCATGCTTAATATATAATGTCTGCATTACTTTTTTGTTCTTAAGGATCTGCAAATACTTTGCCATTACCAGTTATCCCACCATGACTTTTTAAGCAGGCATGACCTTAATATGCCCCATGCAGAACAAAAGTAGGAATGTGACTCAGAATTCTGTATACTTCAGAAAAGCTTTGCTGTTTCAAGATGATCGCTGAATTAGGGTGGTCCCCTTCTACCCATACAGGAGACCAAGTGTGAGTTCACCCCATACATAGACTTGCTTCTGTTAAAAGGAAGAATAATTATCATTTCTGTGCCTACACACGTAAGCCTTTGTGGAGTCTAAATTTAAGTGTGCCTTTGTGGCTTAGAGCTAACACAGGAATATTAAACCCCAGCATCTTTCATAAAATTTTATGTGACCACAGCTCTGAATTAATAAAAACATGCCTAGTTGATAGTAATCTGTGTTTGACCTTCACCAAATACAATACAAGGACCTGAAATGCAAATTCCGTCTGTGAATACTAAGAGTATTAGCACAGAATTGCACATTCACAGAATGGCTGAAGTTGCAGACAACTCTGCTGATTGTGTAGTCCAACACCTTGCTGAAGCAGGATCACTGTGATTAGATTGTCCAGGATTGCATCCAGAAAGATTTTGAATATCTCCAAGGATGGATACTGCACAGTGTCTCTGGGCAACCTGTCCCAGTGTTCAGTCACTCTCACAGTGAAAAAATGCTTCCTGATGTTCAGAGGGAACCTTCCTCTTTTTTGTGCCCATCGCCTCTTGCCCTGTAGGTGGACACCAGTGAAAAGGACAATGGCTCTGTCTTCTTTACTTCCATTCCTGAGATATATACATATATGGATAAGATCCTCCTCAAGCTTTCTCTTCTGCAGGCTGAACAGCCCCAAATCTCTCAGCCTTTTCTCATACAAAAGATGCTCCAGTGCCATCATCACCCTTATGGCCGCGTGCTGGAGTAGAGGGAAGGATCATCTCCATCAGCCTGCTAGCAAAACCCTGGATAAGGATACTGTTATCCTTCTTTGCTGCAGGGACACATTACTGTGTCAACCTGGTGTCTGCCAGGATCCCCAGTCCTCTTCTACAAGGTTGCTTTTCAGCTGGACTACTTCAGCCTGATCTGGTGCCTGGAGTTATTCCTCCCCAACCTCAGGGTTTTGCACTTCCCTCTGTTGAACTTCAAGAGGTTCCTGCCACCCCATTTCTCCAGCCTGTTGAGGTCCTTCTGAATGATGGCACACTCATCTGATCTACCAACCACTCAATATATATCACTAGTGAATTTTCTGGGGGTACACTCTGACCCATCTTCCACATGATTCATGAAGAGGTTAGGTAGTATAGGCCCCAGTATCCTTCCCTGGGAAATGCCACTAATAGTTAGCCTCCAGCTTGACTTTGTGCCATTGATTACTACCCTTTAACCCTAACATTTCACCTAGTTTCCAAGCCACCTTCATATCCACTTATCTAGCCCATACTTCATCAGCTTGTAAGAAAGCTAAAGAATACTAGGAACAATTTTTTACAGTGTTGGACCATCTTTAAGATTCTTTCTTACTTAAATCCATTTTATCAAGACATCAGACACTGGTAGAAGGATTAACATGTTAATATATATAAAGTATGTAAATTATCTTTTGGAAGCCGTTTCTTTCTGGCATTCTGAGGGTTCATGGTTCCTAGCTAGACCTGTTCAGTGTAATGAACAATTTCTAAAGCTCTGTGTCTGACCCTTGACATTTGTCTGTTTTGCAGAATGTGCAAGGTATTTCCAGTGCGGTGAACAGACAGACGCCAAGAGAAGTGTTCTTCAGCAAACGCTGCAATTTGCTAAGCCAGTTGTATTGCATTAACTTATATGATTAGATTTTTAAAGTCCTAACAATGGAGCTTTGAATATGAGCTTTATATTGACAGGCACTTTATGGAAGTTCTGTATATAATTTAACAGGAACTACATTGTCTAATGCACTTAAGTCCTTTGTATCTTATGAGGAATGCAGCATTAATATATTCACATAGAAATGCAAATTTCCCTCATTACCATACATTTCATGGGGGCTATTATTATTTAGTTGTTTGCAAAAATTAAATTATAAATTTTTTCAGTGTGGTGTTATTTAGTTCTGTTATACTAAGGGCGGACAAGTGTTTGTATTCTCAAATTTAGATGTTCAATTATTTTTCTCTCAATTATTTACTGGATTGAGACTGATTTGTCCATATTAATTTTCTCCTGCTGAAGCACTTGTTTCTAAACAAAGCAACCTGACCTTGTCAGTTGAGAAGAGCATAGTGTTCAACTTAAAATCTTTTAGAGTGTGTTGGTTCTGAAATTAAATTATATATTGCACATTAGAGTGTTGTTCTTACACATATTATAAAGAAAAAATTGAGATCACAGAAATGCTTTGTATTTAAATAATGAATTTGCAAATGCATTTCTGTCATTGTTATGGTGATCAGTAACCTCGGACTTTACTTAATTTCTCATTTTTCTCAGAAAGCCAGATTTAAAGTTACATGAAGTTAATAAGGGATATATATTTGGGAAAAAAAATATCCAGCCCTCACGGGTTGTTTATAAAGAAAGCAACAACTGAAAAACATGAACTAGGAGGTTCCAGTGGGAAGGCAATTTTCAAAGACAGAAAAAAGTGCATGGATCTTTAATAGAGTAATAAACATAAAACCAGATGTATGATATTGAGTCATCCAATTAAAATTTTTCTGTGCTAGAAACTGACAATATTGATTAATTTTTAGAAATATTTTAAGCATTCCATTTCTATTGTGCTATTCTGCCACTGAACAAGCTGCCCATTTATTCAGGTTAAGAGAAAAAGAGGAGGGGGGGATGTTATATAACTATGTCCTCGTCTCTGATGTAAATTATGAGAATTAGTTTTGTGGAATGAGGGATCAGATTTCCTGCATTTCTTTCATGTTGAAACTACATTATATGGCACTGTTTTTCAAAAGGTTCTGTAACAGAGCCATGTAGTGAGCAGCTTTTTACCTATTGTACTCTCTTGTCAGTCTGTATTATGAGAAACTATGACAGATTCCATCAGTTTGCATTTATAAAACTGGATCTAGATAATTTTATGCTGCAAATTTGTTTTGCCAGTTGACCTGGCCAAGTACAAAGTTGCATAGCAAAAGTTAGGTTCTGTTTCATTGCATATACTAAAAATGTCCATTTTCTGTCTGGCATTGACAGCTTTAAATCTGGATGACAGAGTGACAGTAAATAATTTACAGAAGGGAGCCAGCTATTAATTTAATATCCTGACAAATAAAGTTTCTTAGCTTCACTATTTTTTTTCCCTAAAATTTTGACCCTCTGTATTGTTTGAGGACATAGCCTGGCACTTCAGGAAATAGAAGGAAATTTCCCACTACCATGGGTATTGGATTGACCACTAATTAGAGGGCAGCAAGTATTCAGGAGTGTCTGGTGGACTGATCACTTAATTGGAAGGCAGCAAGTATTCAGGGATGTCTGGAGTCATGATATTCTGGGATATATCCATTTACTGCTTTGTTTTGTTGCAGAAATAAATCAATGATCATTTAAGACTTGCTCCAGACTCTACCAAAGTTAATATAACAATGGTATTGACTTCAGTATTCTTTGAATGAGAGCCTGGAGCACCAAATTAATCACAGAACCACACAGGGTGACTAAATCTACCTTAAATTGGAGTCCACTCTGTAGTAGCTGGAAATATCAGACCACTGTTTGGAGTGAAGCAGTACTTTCAGGTTTTGAGTGACCAAGCACAAAGAACAGATAAGCAGTTACTAATTTTTCTTTTTAAGTAGTTCACTAAAATGAATATCTTACCTTTGAAAAGATAGTGTCTTCAGTCCCAAGAAAGAATCTTGTTAAGTGAACAGTTCTGCCATTTGCTGCTTTCCCCTGCATAATTTTCTATGTCTAAAATTTTTTGCAATTTTCTGAGGCTGAACCTAGGTCTAGTGGATCTGTAATTATCTCATACAGAGATAACCAGTTTCATTTTCAATGCAATTAGTGAATGACACCAAGACTGTATGTAGTTTCCTCCTAATGCAAGAGGGATGAGGCTACACATTTGATCGGTTTTAGCCTTCCTTTGCCTCTGGCTCTGTGGAGCTGAGATGGGTAATGGACCATGAAAAGAAGGAGGTGAAACACCAGAAAACGACAAAACTTACACTATTTTCTGTGTCCTGCCTCCTGGCAAATGTCTATCAGGATAAGTAAATATGTGTAGCTCCTGCTAGCCTATAAAATATTCAGTTGGCAAGTTTTAAAGACTCTAATCAACATAGCCTGTCTTTGCTATCTTGAAGCTAAGAAAAAGATCCCATTTAAAACAAGATCATCAGCCAGAACGGAGAGCTGTGGTGACCATGCTGTTCCAATATTTCAAATTTCAGCTAGAAGTTCACTGCCATCTGGTCACCTGGCTCAAGAATACATATGAGCATTTACGTGGTGAACACACACACACAAATAAAAAAAGTTTATCTAAAATACATGCCAAAAGTTAAGTACTTGGATGACTAGCAGTACAGATCTCTCTCTAACATAAGTGCAAGTAGACTGGCAATTCAGTGAAATGAAATCCCTTTTTTACCAGTTAAAACAGAAAAGGTGATGATACAGTTTTTTTTGTTATGTTGTTTTTCCACAGCACTTCAAATAAACTCAGGAAAGCTTGTTTGGGAGGAAATGTTCATTAGTATAGTATAGATTTGCAATGAATCTGTGTGATTAAGACTGATAATCGAGCTCTTATTAAACAGAAAACTAAAGCTGCCTTTGCTATGACAGTTACATTTCTAAAACATCTCTCTAAAATCAGTTCCCTATTCTTGAAGACAAGTGTCTATAATAAACAGAATTATTTTTCTCCAGAAACTCCCTTTATAATTTTGCCCAAACTCATATGCTACACAATCATTTTATACAGGTTTGAATTATCACACTTTCACACTGATTCTGTCCTTTTCACTCTTGGTACATTGTAGGCATGTACTTTGCAACACATTTGGCTTTATTTCCTTCTGATACTCTGCTGATCCATCTTAGAAACATTAACATTTCTTAAGAAAAATGTAAATAAGGGGAAAATCAAGAAAGCCTAAAAATTTCAAGTGTCAAGATGGTGCAACTTAATCTGTACAGTCTTTGCAGAAGTTCTTCTTGGACTGTTCTTACACACTTATCAATCCCAGCAGCTGGATTTCACTGCAATGAGTGTGTCAAAAATGATAGTAAAAGGATAGACTAAGGAGGCACATACTGTGTCTGCTTGATTCAACAGGGAGAATAACTTATATAGCTAAATCCAGATCTCAGGGCAGGGATGCTATGGGTGAAGAGGAAGGGAAAGTACGAAGCTATTTTACTATAATTCAAGCATTAATTACTTTCATTTCAAATTAAATAAGACTTATTTTGTGTGTGTGTGAAGGCGGGATATTGTTAATCTTTGTGGATCTTGCTACACAGAGATGTAAACATGACCCCATCGATCTCTGACCAATTCATTATCCCATCATACAAAAATTGCCCTCAAGGTTACCATAGGATAAGTCTGAATCCTGAAACAGGGATGCTGCCACAAATAACCATATTTGCAGGAGCAGGATGCAGCATAAAAAAAATTAAAGAAAAGCAGAACTCACTCTGCAACTCTTTTCTAAAAAGTGAAAAAATATTTAATATCAGTGTATCTTTTGTACATTCTCTAAAGAGGAAATCATGTAGGGAGAGGCTCAATCCCAAGAATATGAACTTATGATAGCAAAGATGGAGTTGTTTTTTTATTCTTCTTCTTTTAGATGGATAATGTAGCAAAAAGAAAATGGAATATTGTTCATTCTCAAAGTCATGTGAAGGGAAAATGACAGTTTTTACTTTGCTTAATGGTCTTTTGGCTAGATTTATTCACCTGTATCAGTCAGTGTCAAAAACAAGACCAGAAGCTCAACTGAATGGTCACATCAAGCTAAAACTTAAAGATTCTCCCTGTGACGTTCAGTGCCTTGAGACTCAGGCCAGACCCTCGGCTCCCTGTGGCATATTTTCTGGTTGTGCCCATGGAAGAGGAGGCAAGCAGAAAGTTGCACAAGGGCACTTTACAGTGAACAGTGCAAAGATCTCCACTAGCACAGTGAAAGGGTGGGCCAGCTGGATCCACAAGCTCTGTACATCTTGTCCTGTACTTTGTTCCTGAGACTCACATTGGTCTTCTCATCTGCAAATTCCCAGTATTCCCCTCACTGATGGGGTGTTTCTGAAACATTTCCCTCATGACTGTAGAAAGGAACTTGAGAAATTTCCTGAGAGCAATAATTAGTTGTATTACATGGTAATGCTGTCAATTAGGAATTTCGGAAACTTTCAGCCTAGGAAATTGAACTCCGATCCTGAGATATTCCTCAAGGTCCTGTTCTGTTCTTATCACAGACTAGAAATTTTTTTGAGTGAAGGTGGTAGTTTTTCTTAGAGTAACAGTTTTAAGATTTCAAAGTTTGAAACATAACAAGTTCTTCAAATGTGAAATCTGTTGATCTAAGTTAATGCTTATTGAAGGTGTCATATGTGTGTGAAAAACAGATGTGTGAATGTAATGATCCTGCTGTTTGTTTTAGTCATGACCAAAGTCCTCTGTATACACTATTGAAAACGAAACTCGTACTGGACAAAATTAAAATATGGAAAATAGGGATGGGTAAAGCTTAGGACCACAGTATCTGCTAGCTTAGAAATATAGAAAGTGCAAACAAAATGATGCAAAGTAGTATTCAAAATGGCCCATTGTTTAAAGAAAGGAGGTCCTTGAGGATGTTAAATATGATACCTACTTCTCATGTTAATCACTGTGGTGAAATAAGCCCTAAGACAATGGAAATGTGCTGCATTGTGCATGAAAAGTGCAAAGGTCTTGCATAAGGCAGACAGCATGCAACAGATATGTGAACTGACTCTTTATACACCCTGAAATTTCTTAATGTGCAAAGATTCTATGACAGGAATGTTAAGAATGTGGAGAAAACCAATTACTTTGGTGATGAGGACTATTGGAATAATTGGACTATTCTGATTATAACTTTTTTGAAAAACAAGACAATTGCACAATAATGTTTTCCCCATAGGTCAACTGATGGTAACAGTATTTATGAAGACCTTTCTGTTTGTTCTCCAGATATTGTATTATAAATAAAACATGGTTTGCATACTGAAGGAGTGAAAGACTTTTAAAAGCACAGAGATTAAGGTAGTTCTGTGATTTTGGTCTGAGTGGGATAGGAGCATTCCAAGGGGACACATAGTGCCCACAGTGAAATGATGATGACATGCAACTGAAATTGTTTAGTGTGTATTTGTTTCTGGGGGGACTACTACACTGATTATCATCACTTTTTTTCTGGGAGAGGGAGTAGCTACTACCTGTTCAATAAAATATGTTCCTATTGTTGTTTGCAATTCTGTCAGTGCCAGTAACCTTTTGCTATTCTAGCTTTTTCTAAAAGGTGATAAATTTACTCATCTGAATTCAGCGGATATTTAGATCATCACAGGTGAGTATCTCATTGTCAGCAGGGAACAACGGATATGCTTCTTTTATTAAGACATTAAGGATATTCTCAGCAGAAAAGAATTTCTGAGTCTCAAAACTTGTGAATCCCTCAGAAAATTAATGTTAACCTTGTCAAGTTCTTTCCTATTTGTGAATGAATCCCTCTTTATAGCCAGTACTCAATATTGGATTTTTAAGACAGGATTTGAAGGAGTACAGTGAATTGTTGAGTTCCCTGAATAAGCTTGATTTCAGTAACTTTTAACTTTCATAGTTTTCATTTGTTTGGTAAGCTTTTGGATTTGAATTATATAAAATTAGTAAGATATATTAGAAAGATACACCTTTGAAACTAGTGTAGGTCCATACAGAATGCACTGGACCTGCTTGATTTTGAAGTGGAAAAGAGATGAGGAAATACAGTAAGGTCTTAGTCTGAAAAGGTGTAGAGCCTTGTAGGAAAAATGCAAATAAAGCTATTGTCATGTTCTACATAGCCATCTTTTACTGTAGATTTGTAAGAATTTTAAAACCTGAAAGCTTTAAGAAAAGAAATACCAGACAACCTATCATAACCTTTACAATTTCTTATTTCTTCCCGTTCACTAAAATCATCTTTCCTTTCTAATGCCAAAGTCCCAGCACTGATAATCTTTCCCTGAATGATAATATGTAAAAAAAGAGAAACATTAATGAATACCTGTCTGGTTGAGAAGAGTGGATATTAACTATCTAGACCATCTCTGCATAAATAATATTAAGAAAGTCTGGAGGTAAGGAAACAAAAGAACTATTAGAGTAAGTTGATAGTAATTCCTGTAATACAGAATCCAACTGATATTCTACCAAACTAAATTGTAAAACTATGATGAGTTAGTAGGATGACCTACTGTCCTGGTTTCAGCTGAGATAGTAGCTGGTGCAGTGTTGTGGTTTGGATTTGGTGTGAGAACAATGCTGACAGCACACGGATGGTTTCAGTTGTTGCTGGGTGATGTTTATACTAAATCAAGGACTTTTCATTTCCTTGGGCCCTGTCAGCGAGAGGGCTGGAGGGGCACGGGGAACTGGGAGGGGACAGGTGACCTGACCACAGCCAGGGCAGGTGACCTGAACCAGCCAAAGGGATATTCCATACCATGGGATGCCATGCTCAGTATATAAACTGGGGGGTTGGCTGGGGCCTGCTGATCATCACTCAGGGACTGGCTGGGGCATCGGTCAGCAGGTGGTGATCAGGTGTACTGTGCATCACTTGTTTTCTTTTCTCCCTTCCCTTTGGATTTCATTCCTTTCCCCTTCTCCCTCTTATATTATAACTGTTATTATTATTAATCTTTCATTTTTATTTTATCTCAATTATTAAATTATACTTACCTCAATCCTCGAGTTTTACATTCCTTCCCGATCCTCCACCCCATCCTTCTGGGTTAGGGGGAGTGAGTGAGTGCCTGCGCAGTGCCTGGTTACTGGCTGGGGTTAAACTACAACACCTACTTTCAGAGTGGTCATTTTCGTTTCCTGATCAAATATCAAAAAAGATTAGAAATTAGAAAGTTCATACCCCTTTTGCAAATGATGAGTGAAAATACTTTGCATAACTTGAAAATCATGTTGTTGTAAAAATACACAAATACCACATAATTTCAAACAAATTAGTAAACTACATAGATAGACAAGGGAATCAACAAAACCCATAGAATATATGTTACAGTATCACTGATTCTCCACAGAGCCTCCTCTGTTTCATCTGCGTGCTTCTTCTTCTTATCTTATCTTAGAAGAAGGTATCCTCTAAACAGGTTTTTACTTTAAATTTTGTCCATGACAGCAATGACTTAATTTAGTAAAGAATAAAGCTAAAAGTGTCTTTTTTTTTTTTCGTTCTGTTGAAATACAGTTTAGTTAGCTTTTAGTCTTAGATGTATTTTAAGTGTTTTAAGATGCCAACTGCATATTAATTAATGTTTATTAATTGGGTGGGTACTTTTCTTCAAATTCCTTCACCTTTTCCTTTCTAATTTTGAAATCAGACTGTTTCTAGGTTAACAGAAATCAGTTCAGTAGCTTTTAGTGTTGGTTTGTTTTCGTTTTTTTTTTTAGCAGTTCATATATTTTCTACTGTTCATTGTAATTTTAATGTAGATATTTATCACAGTTACATTTGAAGCAAGTACATTTTCAATTCCTAAATACACTGACAGTGAGGTAAGGTTGCTCTGTTCACTACAGCTACAGGGAGTATGGAAGACACCTGAAAGACATATTCTGAAAGAGAAATAACTTATGCTGCATGTTAGTCATTAGGTTGACAATGCTAGCTGAGTAAGGAAAGAAAGTATTCAATAGAAAATTTTACATGGGACAAAAAAAAATCACTTTCCTGAAGGTTTCATAAGGATCAGATATTATGATAGCAGAGCTTCACATGATGAAGGGTCAAGGAAAGGCAGAATAAATTGTCTGTGCTGTGACAAGAAAGCAAATGAGGACCCAGAGTGCCTGCCTCTTAGGTGCCTGCCTGTGAAATTTTGACATCCACTCAATTTTCTAAATTTCTGTGAATTGGACTCCTCTTCCAGTTTTGTAAGTTCTGGTGGTGTGACAGGTAGCATATCTGGTTTTATCATGTAGCTGTTACAGAAGAGAGTAATTTAGTATTGGGTGAGTTTTACTAATGGCGTAAACCACAATATGTCCTAAATGCAGATGCTTGTAATTGATAATACAGATCACTGTTATTTTTCATATCATGGCAGCATCTACCTCATCCACCTCCTTGCCTAATTTTGTATCAAATTAACTCTTGAGTATCTCTTTTTTTTTTTTCTTCTTTTTTTCTTTTTTTTTTTTTTTTTCTTCAATACATTTGGGTTCTAGGTGCTGTCCACTAGACATAGGATAAAATATAGGTGAAGGCTACATGTCAGTGTGTACGGACAAGCACTTTCTATGTAACACATGTTTTGAAAGGCTTAGATGGGAAACTTAATACTTAAGATGCTGGAATAAATTTCAGGAAAATAGTTTTCAATTTGTTTATTTGTTGTATCTAAACATTGCTGTGAGAACAGGTTGCTTGGTCTGGGATATTCAGTCCAGATGGTCAATGTGAATTTCTGAGCCTTCCTGAATCAAACAAGATTTTGTTGCTGGAATTTCTCAGATTGGTTTTTGAACCCAACTCAACCTCTCTCCATTTCTCAATCTCAATCCTCCATTTCTCAAGCTGTTTACTTGCCCAAAATGACAATAGGTGTCAAATACTTCAAATCTATTATCTCAGCAGGCTACTTTGTGTGCTACAGGTTGCACAATTCACTTTTTGTGTGTAGCATGCACCTTAAAGAACACTTATTAATAAGCAAAGAATACTTTGCTGCAGTATTCTGAATAGAATAACTTTTAGACTTCTTTAAATGTTTTTGGTGGCTTTTATTCTGCATGTGTGTGATGTTGTGTTACTTTGAACTGTCAAAGGTTTTGGAAGTAATCAATTGCTTTTAAGTTAGTTGCCTGAAAGGTTTATTAATTAAAAATAAAAAATAAAATAATAATAATAAAAAAAAGCTTTTCCTGTTTCTTCATCTTCTTGTGGTGGTCTGAAAAATGACATTTCCAGCAGCGTTCTCCTGGTTGCCATAAAAGCCTTGTTTGATTTATGATAAATGTTAATTGCCTTCATATAGCTTCCAGCCTGTCCAAGTAAGTGCTCTAGGACAATAAATGCCATGCTCATTCAAGCACACTATGTTCAGAATATTATCTATTAAAGCCACTAAGGATTAAATGAAGCAGATAATATGTGATGAAATGTTTATTCTCTTCTCTTGGCTCACAAGACAAGTTTGCATTACTATATAGCTAGATGTCTTGCCTGAAGGAAGAGCTCCTTCAGAATTGCAAACTGTGTGGCTCTAATGCACTGCTTTGTTTCTTCACACTTTCAAGTACATTTACTTTTTTGCTGGTGCAGCAGGAAGGCAAACACTTAGCTGGAGAAGAAATACATTTTCTCAGGCCAAAATATTATTGCAATGTGAGGTGAAGGAAACCGGGAAAGTATTAAATTCAAATGAAGAATGAACTTTTACAATCAACAACAATGCCTCTAAAACAGAAATGATACCAGTGTATTTTCTGACCTGGTACAGAGAAATGAGAAATTTTTCCTGCATTTGACTAAATACACCCAATATCCTCTTAGAATTACAAAAACTCATAATATGCTTTTTCAAGTCCTTTTTTTTTTTTTTTTTTTCATT
Organism: Falco naumanni; assembly: GCF_017639655.2. Taxonomy (NCBI): domain Eukaryota; kingdom Metazoa; phylum Chordata; class Aves; order Falconiformes; family Falconidae; genus Falco; species Falco naumanni. The sequence goes on along the minus strand of NC_054080.1, from coordinate 16,655,623 downwards.
TCATTTTAAGACATTTTTTCTCAAGGGACTTGGCTTTAAGCAAATCCATCACAGAGAAGTATCAGTAGTGACAGTTCCACTGCTGCACTACACAAAAGGTTACAGGCTGTGATCATTGGACCTTCCTCACAGTGTTGTTACCAACTTGCCCTAACCTCAGCAAACTCAGAAGAGACAACATTTAACCTCACAATTCATAGAATCGTAGAATCATTTAAGTTGGAAAAGTCCTTTAGGATCATCACATCCAGCCATTAACCCAGCACTGCCAAGTCCATCACTAAACCACATCCCTAAACACATCTATTTGTTTCTTAAACCTCTCCAGGGATGGTGATTCTACCAACCTCCCTGGGCAGCATGTTCCAATGTTTGACCACCCTTCCAGTGAAATATTTTTTCCTAATATGCAATCTAAACCTCCTGTGGCATATTTTGAGGTAATTTCCTCTTGTCCAGTCACTTGTTATCTGGGAGAAGAGACCGACCCCACCTGCCTACAGCCTACTGCCAGGCATCTTTAGAGAGCAATAAGATCACCTCTGAGCCTCTCCCTCTCCAGACTAAACAACTTCAGTTCCCTCAGCTGCTCCTCAGAAGACTTGTGTTCCAGACCCTTCACCAGCTTCATTGCCTTAAAGGTTCTCTACAAAATTTTCTTAGAATATTTTATCTTTGTTCTAAGGAAGGCACAATATTTCTGAAACTACACCTGTACCTGTATCTTCATGTGTATCTATAACCTTGTCTGTCTCTCCTCATCTAATCTCATCTCTATATTTATCTATAATCTATATATATCTATACTTACATAATCTACGTAATCTCTCATCTATATAAGCATGTATATGTATACATATAACTATAGCACCTTTACGTTTACCTCTGCCTCTATCTTTCTCTGCCTGTCTCCCTCTCTCTTGGTCTCTAGCTCTAACTCTGTCTTTACCGTGCCTATCTCTAACTAATCTGTCATCTTTATCAATTATCTCCATCATCTCTATCTTTATATCTCATCTATATATGTGTGTATATATACACATATATCTATAACATCTACATCTATACATCTCTGTATATTATTGTATTTTCTTTTACGTACGAACATTAAATACACTGGCATTTGCAAAATGCAGAGAAATTGACAGTCAGTGCAGACCCAGAGTTTGGCAAGTATCTGTATGAGAGATTATAACACAAAAATTACTGTTCATTTCTAGCCAAGAGACCAATATTGACCCTCTTTTTAATCTTTCTGTCATTTCTTCAAAACAGGCATGTTAAAATAACAGGATTTCACTTGCTGAATGTCATGTACTGGTGGTTCACCACTCCTGTTACCAAAAAAGAAATGCTGAAAACTGAGGTTTACATTTATTGTACGTAAATGGAAGCAACAGAATGCACATGTAGAGCAAAGTAAATAAACTGGATTGCTATATATGTATGTACAGAATTCCGGGAGTTGGGAACAATTCAATTGAAATTTACCTTAATTTTTGCACACAAAATAAATATTTCCTTTTTTTTTTTTTATTTTTATTTGTGTTTTAATATATTTCCCATACTTCTTTTCTGCCTGAGGGCAACCCCATCAAAAAAACCCCATCACGAACCATCCCTTAAAGATTGTGGTGTGTTTCACAATGTTATTGTCATGAGAGAAATAATTAAGAAGGTTTTTTTCCTGACCACTTAAGAAACTTGTTGACATGATTGATGGTCCTCTTTGTTTTTAATTCAGAGAGGAATTACCTGCCACATTGAAGCATTTGTGGCTTGAAATTCTGCTTATGTATGCTTATGTCTGTGTTCACATTTTTTAAAAACATAGTTGTGATACCTTTGCTCACTATATTCAGCTTTTCTCAATATTCCCTTCACCTTCATAGACTGGCATGTTTGTACTAGCATTACCAGTTCCTACAACAAGCTGATTAGTGATACAAACCTATCTGTGATCTTCTCTTTTAGTGCATTTTCTTCTTTCTGTATGCAAATATGTTCATAATTAAAAAAAAAAAAAATAAATTAAGAGTTTGGGTGTTGGATATTTGGGTTTTTTTCAGGAAGTGGTTTACCAGAATCTAACTTTCCTCCTGTGTGAATTTTACACTGCAGTTGATCTATTTTCAGAGGTACAAAATATTATAGAAGAGGTTATGATAGCTCTGTTTATGCCATAGTCACTGCAGAATGTACTTGAGCACCTTGTCTGTATATTTAACAGCATTTTTCTGTCAAGCAAAGAGAAATCTATTGCACACCTTCTCTTTCAAAAGGTCAGACAGAATGCCATTTGACTTTATCTTTCATAGGAAAGTAATGTTATTTTTTTAAACAGATATGTAACAGCTTTTGTGTTCTCCTTTTTCTCTACCACAGAGTGCCTACTGGTACCATAATTGTTTCTTTCTGTGCAAAACCACACATTTTATTGTGAGCTTTGGGAGTTCGTCTATTTTTCACTTTTTTCCTAGTGAAAATGTGTTTGGTAAAAGAATAAAGTTATCATTTTCAGACAAACAGGATATATCATATAGCTTGAAATGCAGCTGTGCATGTGGTCCACTGCCCTTGCAATAGGCTTTAATGACAGAGAAGCCCTGGCAGGCTTTGACTGACATGCTTCGGCAATCTTCTTGCAAGATTTACTGTGTAGGATTTTGCAGTGTTGACATCCTGGTGTTCAAGGTTTTGGTCAATTGAGATTTCTATATGAAGCCAATTCAATTCTCAGATGTAGTCAATAGTTTTAGAGAGTGTACTGCTGGTTTTGAGCTTTGGGTCCTATTCCTCCCATGCTTTATTATACAGCAAATATATTTCTTGATACATTAAGCTTTCTCCTTATGTCTCTGACAAACACATATGTATTGCTAAAACATTCCAGTTACTGGGTATGGCCAAAGTGTTTTCACAGGATTTGTTTCTTCTGTGTTTGTGCAATATTTCCATAACAAGATATAATTGATCCGTGGTTTTGGCATTTTGTCTTCTAATTAGGTTGTATCAAAAACTTTTTAACCTATGCTCAGCTTTAATCACGCAGCGGCAGACATGCTTGAAGACAACTTTACCTTTGGTGTTTGAATGCCCCTTGAGAGCTAGACTAAAAGGCAGAACAGTTTTGTCCATTTTTACCATTATCTCAAAAAATAATGCATAAAATCAATATGCATAAAATCTGTTTCATGAATTTACTCTTCAGTAAGGCTGTTGGTTAGCCTTACTGGATTATCTTCTTAATAACAAGAGAAACTGAGGAGAAGTTTTATGATACTTCATTTTGAAGTTTTGGAGATCCAGGGGATTTTTGTGCCACATAAGAATAGGACAAAGGTATATTTTCAATTTCCAATGGAAAAATAAGAACAAGAAATGTTTTCCCCCATTGATAGCTTCATCATTACTGCACTGACCTGGATTTGAGGTTTCAGCTGAACCCAGGCAGCACAAGCATTCCTATGTCCTAGTCACTAGAACACAGGCTCTTGTCATCTCCTTACCAGCCAGAAGATCTTTTCATACTAAGTTTAACAGAACTCATGTGAAGTCTGCCAAAAAGACCTAATTTGATGAGGAGAAAAAACAGTTATTGTGAAAAGTTCTCTGTAGGTGTAGCAGTACTGCTTTTTAGAGCAAATTATTTTTATTACTTTGTCTACTTGGTTTTAAGAGACTGCTTTTAAGGCTTTTAAATATTAACAGCTAAAGAGAAGCACAATCAGTGTAGAATTTAGGGGACATCTTGAAAGAATTTATAGATGTGGATGGAAAGCATTTAGAAGCTAAAGACACCAATTTTGTCACAGGCTTTATGATGAATTTTAAATAAGTGAGTTTCTCTCTCAGTGTCAATTCAGCACCTGTAATATTTGTGACATTTTCTTGCTTTTATTTTATATATTGTGTGATTAAAGATATATGTGATTGTGAAGTACTTCAGCACTAAGGGAAGGAAGTGACAAATTTGTAGTGCGAAGCATTACTAAGTAGAACAAAGAAAGAGCAGAACAAAGAAACAGCAGAAATTTCCTTTCTGCCATGAGCTCTGGAGTACAAAGTGACATTGCAAAGGAGTATCTTCCTCAATCTCACAGCCAAATCTACTTATTAATTTATTTCCTGTCATGTGTGTGCACATAATTCCCAGATGGCTGTTGTGACCAGAAATCAGAGAAAGGAGATTCTCATGTGTGCATGCGTTAAAAATAGACAGCTTTTCTTTTCTGGACAATTGCCTATTAATTTCCAGTGGAAGCCGACTGGTACTGAGCATGTGGGGTGAGCTAATCCAGTAATTTCTCCTCACTAGTGAGCATTTTAAAAGTATGGTTTTAAGATGTGAAGTATCTATGCTTAACTATGCATAAACAACAACCTCAAGGAGACCTACTGATTTCAGGGACTGACCGGTTTTGCAAGATCAGGATTTTAGTGAATTGGCTTTTCACAATAGTACTGTTAATATAATTCTTACTCTATACTATGAAGTAATTAGGGATTAATTTTTTAATCCAATTACTCAGAAATTTTCTCATCCTCAATTACTTAATACAATAGCATGACACTACAAAGGACAAAATATCACAACATAATCAGGAAGCATCTGTGTTTCTATGGGTACTGTCAGTGTAAATCCACTTATGCTCGCTGGTTACTCCTCTTGGAATGCACTTATTTTCTCAGACACACATACCTACATGTTATTTGTAGGGACTGGCATATGCATTGGGGACATAATTACATTTGAAACCTACAGTCTGGGAGATTGATTCAGGATATGAAATCCAAATACTGAAATTCTTTGTGTGCATCTCAGGGTTTCTTTTGATTCCTGAAATTATTTAAGTTATCTGAGGCAATACAGAGAACAATTCTATGAAATTTAATGATTAAAAAGATAACTTTAAAATTGGATGGTAAACTAGAAATCTTAATTTTTTAACAATCTGCATTTTCTGTAAGCTACATTCTCTCCAACAGTTTGTATTATTAGTTTCATTACCATTGGCTCCACACTACTTTATCCGTAGTTTATGCATTTATACAAGTTTGAATGATTAATCAGACCATTCTGTTTTATCTTGTGGCAATAGATACCAGCCACTTGCTGTCCGTTTCTTATGCCTCACTGTGCTGCCAGTAGCGATTCTAAAATACTTCAACAAACAGGTGCTACCACCTGTGAATCAGAGTATAAAAGTGTAACTGGTCTGGTATAGTTTTCATTGTAAGCTGTATGAAAAAAATCAGTCCTGGACTGTCTGATGTAAATGGCCATTACCATAGCTGCCAGAAAATTCCACTTTCAGGAAGAATTCTTATAATGCTTTTGCCTAATATTTAATTCTGAAATGCTGACAAATGAAAACAAGGAAGCTTATTAAAGTCTGATAGTACAACTTGTACAAAAGTTTGACCTAACTAACAATAAAATGTTTATTGTGATAGCTAGTCAGAAATGTTTTCATTTACATGACATATGTTTGGACATTAACATGTTCTGTTCTTTAGCATATATTTTTTAGTTTTTTCATATTAAGAATAAAAGCTGATAATTGTGTAGTTTTTGAATTTGGAATTATCTGATGCTTATTTAAAAATATATTTATTAAAAATTATCATTTTATGCCTGCTTTGGAAGAGCATGTGGAGCTTTGACCAGCTTACTAAGTGCTTGTCAGAACTCTGTAATCCTTGTAATAAGCAAGTTAATTTCTGTTAGGAGCAAATATTTTGCTAACATACATTTCATTTTCAAGTGTCTAGAAAATCTCATTACAGTGTCCAAGAACAGTACGCATGTTGCATACACATAAAATGGCACAGGAATAAGAACAAATATAATAAAAATACTGGCAATTGTACTCAGGACAACAGTTCATAGAACTGTCATATATGGGATTTTCACAGCTGAAATTATTTTTTGTGTCACCAAATCTTCATAGGGGTTATACACAACTGCTCCTGCTGTCTTGCTTATTTTATTGCCAGCCATAATTTTTACTAGGAAGTTTAATAGTCACTGATATGGAGGCTACAGAGGATACTTTAATACAGGAGGTCTAGGAGACCATGTGCTGGTATAGGATTTGGGGACAGATCATGCACTTTTACATACCTGCTGAATAGAGTAATTATAACCAAAGTGTAGTTTACCAGCCTGATACTCTTTCATCAAGCTACCTCTTCAGGAAGACTATGAAATCTGAAGTTCAGTGGGGACTTGTGGGTAGATTTGGAGATCCAGAACCTTGCTAACATAATCACCTTGCCCTGTAGTCCTCTACAATGAACTTCTGTGATGTTTGGAAAGTTGTCATCTTCCCCCTCCCACTGCACCTAAGTTTTACATCAAGATTGAGTGCACGCAAGGAAGTGTCTACAAGGCAGTGCTATGGAGAAAGTCCAAAAAACCTTTCTAGGACGTTAACAGCCTGGTGTGTCTCTGTATACTAAAACATGCAGTTTGATGAGTTAGAGATCTGTGTGTAGTTGCAAATGTACTCTGGGATCAAATAGAGGTGGTAGGATGGTTCATAGGGCTGGAGTGTTACAATGAAGGGATACAGGTTTTTCAGGAATGACAGGGTGTGAAGATGAGGAGGGGGAGTTCCCCTTTATGTGAGGGAGCTGGAGTGCATGGAGTTTTGCCTGGGAATGAATGAGAAGCCAGCTGAGAGTTTATGGGTTAAGATTAAAGAGACAACAGGTATAGGCAACATTACAGTGGGTGTTTGCTGTAGGCCACCTGACCCCAAAGAACTGGCAGATAAGCCCCCCTACAGAATAGGAGCAGCCTCACATTTGCAGATTCTCGTCCTCACTGGGGTCTTCAACCACCCCAGTATCTGCTGGAGGGACAACACAGCAGGACATAAGCAATCCAGGAGGTTCCTGGAGTGTACTAATGACAACTTTCTGACCCAAATGATAGAGGAGGCTATGAGGAGAGGTGGTCTGCTGGACCTCATACTCACCAGCAAGGAGGGACCCGTTGGGAATGTGAAGATCAAGAGTGGCCTTGGATGCAGTGACCATCAGTTAGTGGATTTCAGAATTCTGAGGGGATTTAAGAAGGTAAAATCACAAGCTCACAACTCTGGACTACAGGAGAGCAGACTTCAGTCTCTTCAGAGGTCTGCTTGGAGGAGTCCCATGGAATAAGGCCCTGGAGGAAAGAGTGGCCCAACAAAGTTGGTTAAAATTGAAGGAACACCCACTCCAGGCTCAAAAGAAGTCCATCCCAGTGAACAGGAAGTCAGGCAAAGATATCAGGAGGTCTGTGTGGATCTAAAAGTACTTCTGGCCAAACTCAAGAATAAGAAGGAAACATCCAGAGGATGTAAGCAAGGATGGGTAACCTGGGAAGTACACAGAGACATTGTCTGAGCATCCAGTGATGAAATTATAAAGGCTAAATCTCAACTGGAGTTGAATCTGGCCAAGGATGTCAAAGACAATAAGAAGGGCTTTTATAAGGATGTAGGCAACAAAAGAAAGGCTAGGGAAAATGTGGGCCTGTTGCTTAATGAGACAGGGGGCTTGGTTATACAGTACTTAAAAAAGGCTGAATGCCTTCCTTGGTCCCAAAGACCGGGGGAAAATGTGGAGCAAGGAGGATATTCTCTTGGTGGAAGACTATTAGGTCAAGGAATACTTGACTGGACATATGTAAGTCTGTGAGTCCTGATGACATGCACCCATAAGTGCTGAGGGAGCTGGCAGATATCATTGTGAAGCCACTCTGGATATTCTGATATTCTTTGATCTATTGTGGTGTCTGGGGGAAGCACCTGAAGACTGGAGGAAAGCAAATGTCACTTCTACTACCTTCAAGGAGGGCAAGAATCTGGATCCAGGGACCTACAGACTGGTCAGCCTCACCACAATCCCTGGGAGAGTGATTGAGCAGCTAATCCAGGAAAACATTTCCAAGCACATCAACAAAAAGAAAATTACCAGTAGTAGTCAGCATGTCTTCCCCAAGGGGAAGTTGTACTTGACCAACTTGATAAACTTTTCCAGTGAAATGACTGGCCTGGTAGATGAGAGGAGAGTGGTGGCTGTCGTCTACCTAGAGTTCAGTAAGGCCTTTGACAGGGTCTCCCATAAGATAATCACAGAGAAGTTGTTATGTATGGGATGTATGAACAGACAGTGAGACTGAAAACTGGCTGAACACCAGATCCAGATGGTGGTGCCCAGTGGCACGAAGTCTGGTTCGGGACTGCTAACTAGCAGTGTACCCCAGGGACAAATTCTGGGTCCAGTCCTGTTCAACATCTTCATTAATCATCTTGCTGATGGGACAGCATGTATCCTCAGCAAGTTTGCAGATGACACAAACTGGGAGGAATGGCTAATAAGACAGAGGGCTGTGCTGCCAACCTAGGGAGGGACCTAGGCAGACTGGAAAAATGGGTTGACAGGAACCTCATGAAGTCCAGTGGTGGGAAGTGCAAAGTCCTGCACCTGGGGAGGAGCAAACCCAGGCACCAGTATATGCTGGGAGTTGTCTGTCTGAAAAGCAGCTCTGCAAAAAAGAACCTGGGGGTCCTGGCAGACACCAAATTTAACATGTGCCAGCAATGTGCCCATGCGGCAAAGACAACTAAGAGTATCCTGGCTGTGCTAGGAGGGGTGTTGACAAAAGGTGGAGGGAGGTGATCCCCTCTAGTCAGAGCTGGTGAGGCCACCCCTACAGTACTTTGTGCGGTTCTGAGCTCCCTGTGCAAAAGAGACAAGGACATACTGGAGAGAGTCCAATGAAGGGCCATGAGGGTGATGATGGGGCTAGAGCATCTCTTTTATGAGGAAAGGCTGAGAGATCTCCAAGGTTCAGACTGGAGAAGAGCAGTCTTGAGGACAATCTTACTAATGTATACAAATACCTGAAGGGAATGTTCAAAGAAGAAGGTTGTCTCCAGTGGTGCCCAGTGACAGGACAAGCAACAATGGATACAAGCTGAAACACAGGAGGTTCCTCCTGAATATCAGGAAACACTATTTCACTGTGAGGGTGACTAAATATTGGCACAGGTTGTCCAGAGAAGTTGTGGCGTTTCTAACCCTGAAGATATTCAAAAGCCATCTGGATACAGTCCCGGGCCACCAGCTATGTGTGGACATGCATCAGTAGGGGGGTTGGACCAAATTATCTCCAGAGGTCCCTTCCAATCTCAATGGTCCTGTGATACTGTGTGTTTATGTTTCTGTGACTTCCTGCTAATGGTTAGCAGCCTCATAGCAGCTCGGGATTTTTTCTGCTTCCAGCCTATGCATATTCTTTGTGCATTTATCTCTTCCTCTGCTGGCATAAGTGTTTCTTTTCAAACAGTTTTTCTCCCTCTGTACTTTAGTTTCCTCCCTTGCCACTCCTCAACTTTTATTTTTAGAAAAGTGACATATTTAGCACAGCCATGTTTCTGTTGTCTTGGAAAGCACGGATCTCTTTCCTAGTTTTCTCTCAAATTAGTTTTTGGGTAATTTCTAATTAACTTCTTCCCTTTCCACCCCCACCTCTACCCACCCTTCACATTCCAGATCACCTTTCTCAAAAATGTGTCCTCAGAACTCTGAATAGTATTCAACATAAGGTCTTAGCAAGATTTTGGACAATAACATTCAAAAATGCCTCCTTTCTGTGAGAATTAACTAATAAATTCTACATTTTTCTGGGGTTTTTCAGGTGCATCATGTTGTTGACATGTTCATCTTGTGATCAGTTATTGACACCAAAACCCTTTTCAACTTTTCATGTTTATTTAACCCACGATTTATTATACCAATTTCTTACGAATTCCTGAGAGTGTGTTCTCTATTTTGTAGAACGTATTTAATTTTGTTTTATTCCCAGGCCCATGCTTGAGGCAATGATAGTCCCATCCTCAAGGCAATTCAGTTATTTCTGTGGCAATATTTCCGTACCACCCTGATCTTTTTCTGTATTGAGAGCACCTCGTGTAATCAAAAAATTAATCAGCACGTGCCCCTTTTAGCAAAAGGTTACTAATGAAATTAAGCAGGGCTGGCTCCAAAGCAGGCCCTGAGGACTCTGCTAGTGACTTTGCTCTGCTTTTTCCACTGCACTTTTCAGTATTAATTTTATGCTTTCTCCTTTTATACAGAACCCTAGCCACTTTGCAGTTCCTTAACTAATGTCTTATAATGTTTTCTTCAATATGTTTCACTGAAGACATTGAAAATGCAGTTTTCTCTGGACTTCTTAGGCATATGCAGGTCTATCTAAGGTGTAAAGAAAATGAATGTAGCTTGGCTGAGACAACACCATCTAAATAGACAGGATAATAGGTATATCCTAGTCACCTGTTGGAACAAATAGGTGCTTAGCAACTGGGTTTCTCAAAGAACAGATCCAACGCCACTTGCACAGTTATTACCTTGAGAATTTCTCAGTGGAGATAGTGGTCTCTCAGGCAGTGACCCACTGGAAATGAGAAAGAAGGGAAAATCAGCCCTTGCTAATTGAGCGAGAGAGAATTTTCAGTGCTTTACAAGCAGAACAAGTGGAAATGTAAATGGTGATAACTGGAAGTTAATTATTCCCAGTAGCACTTTATGTACTCTCTCAGACACATGCATGGAAGGAGACTGGAAACATGCGGTTACTTCATTTTGACTCTCAAGCAAAAATATAAGTATCCCAAATAGAAAATAAAACACAGTTTAATGCTCTGTTCCTGAAGGAATATAATTTAACCTTGGAGTTTTATATTAAAAAAAAACACTAAGATTGATTTTCATGTATCAGTTACATCTTCTTTCTCTTTTTTCCCTACCTCTGCCCAGGGAAAAAAACCAAACCAAACCAACCAAACAAAAAGTTTCTGCAGTCTTTTGAAATATATTTTCAGATATTTCATTCATGTAGCTCTTGCTTTTGTGGATGTTAAACCAGAAGAACCCACACGATGTGTGGATCAGTTCATAGTGTGTAAGTAATAATTTATTTGCTCACTGAAACTCTAACAGAAATCCCAGGGATGAGAGATGGACTCACATAGGAGTTCATTGTTAAGCTGTAAGCATGTTTATGCTGTTAAATGAAGGCTTGCCAAAAATAGGTGTTTCTAATTAACTTCCTTGGTAACCTGTATGCTAGCACTTTCATTCCAGTGGTGCTTTGATTTTGCATGGCATGATGGAAGAGGGACATGCAAGTTATTTCTGCAAAAGAGTATGAACACCCACCCAATGCCAGTGACAGGGCATTGTTGTGCAGCTCAACAGGTAAAATAATTTCAGAAGGAAGACCAAGGGGAAGGTCACTAATTTAGCAAAAAAAAAAAAAAAACCAAACAAACAAACAAAAAAAACCACAACCCAAAACCCCCAAACAAATATAAGACTAAAAAAGTTAGGAATTACATTTTTAAAGAAGTACTTACATTTAAAAAACATTTAAACTGAAAAGTGTACCACCAGAACTTAATAAAAACATAGTCAAATTTTATTAGATTTATCCCTCCTCAGGTATGTTTTCCTGGCAGTTTTTTTAAATTTTACTATTAATGTTATAATGAACTAGTATACATCGGTTGTTACCGGCACACAGACTTGCTTTTAAATATTACCAAGAAAGAAGTATTTAAAAAACTCCTAAGTGCACTCTTAAATTCTTTGATGTAACTACAGCTGGGTAGTGATGTGAATTTCTGTGGTACCGTTTGATAAATTTTCTGGAAAGTTAAGCATATAAACTTGGTAAAGGCCACTATAAGGTGCTTAAGGTAGTGTGACGTATTTGCATGGTACAGCACATCTCTTAAGATTTTTTTAAGATTCTCTTGATATTTTCACTGACCCTTTTCTCTAAAAGAATTTAGCAAGGTACTTTTTCTCTTGTTTGCTGAAGCAAATATTTTTCCATTATGCTGTTTTCACATGCAAGTGCTTTATCATGGCAAAGGATATATTAAGCCTGACAGTACAGTCAGAGAGAAAGAAACAATGGGAGGTTAATGACTGCTGTTTCAAAGGTGGTGGTAATCACAGAAGTCAAGGGGAGAAGTGATTTCATTTTTTCAAAGTAATATAGGTACATCTTAGAGGAATATGTAGTCACATGGTAAAAAAAATATGTCCTATTGTTCTTTGAAAAAAGTGACTGAACTTCTCTGTCTTTCTGACATGACCAATCTGTGCAGATGCTCTGAGTTTTGTTTAAGGGCAAACCTTAACAAAGAAACTGAATAATTCCCTGGTTTTTCTTTCTGGAGTATTGATAAGCAGAGAAGGGATGAGAAATATAGAAAAAAAACCAAAAGCACAAAGACTACATAGCAACAGAAATTAGTGGCAAAAACCTGATCAGATAGTTTGCATATTTAGCTATATGTCAAGTCACTGAAAATTTGACACAACAGTTTTAGGTCATCACCAGCGGGTGAAATGCATATTTACAAAAGAACAAACCCAGTTCGCTGGATAATATGACATTTTCTGTCACTTTGTAAACACAGACCAACAAGAATCTACCTCAGCATATATTTTTACATAAAATCATGAGAGATTGATTATTGTACAGAACCACATTACTGTAATAATGCATGCCTCTGTAATCTCAAAACAGTTAAGACTGGATTTATTTTTTTTTAATAACACCCTTATATTTAGGAGTTTAATCAATAGCAACACACCCTTATAAACTGTACTCTCGGTATTTGACTACAAATTGAGGAGCACATTTTTGGCTGACTTTAACTTTCATTGGCATAAATTTTTCAATGTTTAGTTACGTTAGAAGAACTCAGTTTTTAGCTGTAGAAGAGACTGAACAAACCCAAACCACTTCAAATTGCCATATAAATATAGAGACAGCACTAGATACCAAAATTTTATTTGCCTGCGGTCATAACACAACACTGCATAAGTATTTGTTCAGAAGACAGAGGTATCGGCTGTGGTCCCGATTAAAACACAAAAGCTGAGGCTAGTACCTTTCTACCAGTTCTCAGTGGCCTCGTGTAGTTCACTGCTGTTGTTTAGAATGAGTTTCTGGATTGCGGTGGATAAGAATGCAAAAGCCGCTTAGTGTGGGCAAATACAACAATGTTACTTTTTTTTCATACCATGTGCTCGTAAAAACTGTTGAATGAACTGTTCAAAGACTGAGAGATCTTACATCTAAACAGGCATGATCCTAAATATGTGGTCAGATTTTTATGCCTGCACTCCATATATAAAAAAAAAAATAACTTTCACTACTGAAGTACTTCAGTTTGCTTATTTTGACCTCTTTTTCTTCCTTTTTATAGTAGTGAAGAAAACATCAAAACCTAAACAGACTCAGAAAATTTAATCAAACAAAAGGTTTGAAGACCTTCTCCACTGAAGACAGCAGTATGATTATCCCAAGTGCATTTTTCTGTGTCTGTACTTTTTTTCCTTAATTCATACAGAGTTTCAGAGTACCTAACAGTGCCCTGGGGTCTGCAGGAAAGGAATCAAAGTGGCACAGATGGACAGGAAATGGAGACTGCAGCTTGAACAGGAGAGGTTCAGACAGCACATTGTAATCGCGGAAAACTAATGTAATGCTAATATTCACTAACAGGTGGAGCAGGTTGTGCAGAGTGTCTGCAGACTTTCCATCTCTAGAGTTTTTCATTCCAAGCTGGGGACAAAGCCCTTTGCCTCCACATCTGCATTTGGTGTTGTCCCTGCTTGGAGCAGAGGATCACATTTGAGATGTCCTAAGACCCCCTCAAACCCGAGTGATCCAACGATTCTGTGTACAGAGCAGACAGACTGTGAGAAATGTTTGTGCTTCTAAACAGCAGTTTGGATTGGCATTTATAGATCATGTAATGAGGAAGGTTTACTCACAGTGAAACAGAACTGAATGCACCATTTCTGTTTTGGTGCTTCCTTTGCTTTTTTTGATATTCTTGTAGGCACCTGTGCTGAACAGATGGGCTTCCTCATATGTGATTTGAGAGTGACCTTTCTGTTCCATCAAGTTTCCTGTACATTTCCTATTGTATTTCTTCTGTTTTTTAGCAGCTAGTTCGTCTTCCAGCTGCATAGGTTTCAGTTGTGAAGGAAAGTCATTAATATCTAAAGACAGATGAGTTATATCTTCCTAGTCCCGGTGCATAGCATTCTCTGGACATATATTTTCAGTAAATATCTTTGCTTTGTCTGCTTTGTAACCATCACAAAAGACTGGAACTTCACTGTATTAAGATTGAATCTTATAGTTGTTTTTTTTTTAAAAAACCAAAATGCAAGTGCTTTGTTGGATTTTAATTCTTCATTACAAAGGAAACAAAACACAAGTACTGAAAAAACTTCAATTCTTTGAACATATGAACAATCATACAAGAAAGACAAGTTTATTTACTTCACCATTCTGTTTCTGATGGCTGCCAGTTGCAAAGCCTTAGGAAAAGTGCATGTGTAAAGCAAATCTACGTGATACGGTCTCAGACATGAGAAACTTGGCATACTGATGGACTTTGAGCCAAAAGCTGTGTATACATCTTTCTGCCTACCAATACTTTATGGACTTGACCACTAATTTACCCATAAACCCCTGGTCCCATCTACAGTATCCTATGACTAAAAATATAACCAGTTTAAATTGTATCTTCTGTGGAATGTAACTTCTTTGTGGTTTTGGGTGGTTTTAAAAAAAAATACCAAAAAAAAAAAAAAAAAAAAAAAAAAAGAAGTCTTGCTGGCAACAGTCATACTACTTGACATCTGCTTGTGTTCACCACACAGGTAGTTTGAAGTTTTCTGAAGGATTAGCTCTGGTTCAGATTCTTTTGTAACAGCATTTGAAACAGATAGTCCGTATTTACAAAGGATTCTACAGCAGTTTCTTGTGAAATGAATCTAATTTGCACAAAACCAAATCCATCTTGTAGACTGAACCAATTTGAGGACACTGGGTAACTGGGGACAACTGGGGGAAAATCCATTATTAAATCACATCCCTGCTCTGATGCAACAGTTATGTGCGCATCAGACATCCACCTCACCTGTAGTATTAGTAGCTAAATTATTTGTCTTCCTCAATGGAAGCCATTTTCAGGTTTTTTCACTCAATTTTAGCCTCTGAATCATTTCTCTCATTGTCATTTTTCAAAGGGAAAGCAAGTGGGAAAATAGGTGTGAGGACTATATACTCTCTTCTAATTTTCAGTGCCACAAGGCTTTAAGCAGAACAATATCAAATTTTTCAATTTGTATTCCTTTCTAATAATGCCTGACATTTGATTTTCTTTTCTCCTGCTGCTGAATACTGAAGTGGTATTTCCAGTGAACTATCCATAAAGACACCAGGATTTTTCCCCAGTGTGGCAACAGCTCACCAGAGTATATTTACAGTTAGATTGTTTTTTCTTTCTTTTCTGCTTAACTTTGCACTTAAGGACAGTGTTTCCTCTTTCATTTTCTGGCTCAGTGCAAATCTTCAGCAAGTCTTGACAGTAAATTTTTGTTTTGCTTGTCTTGAAGATGTTATTTCAATTACAAGCTTTGTCACATTATAATTTGCAGGACTTTTAGAAGAAGTTGGCATTGGTACTGGGGAGGAAGAACAAAAACTGGTCTCCCGGTTGTGATACATGGCCGTGTATTACCACAGAGCAGTAATAGTAACAACAGTAATAACAGTAACCTATCTTTCTGTGGTTAAGTTATATGAGATTAATCCCATAGCAACTTCTTGTTCTGACAGTTTTCAAAGTCTATTCTTGAGAAAGTTTTCAAAAAATCTGGGTATATTCTGTCATACAGATCCCTGGAATCTCTGACCTTTCTAAGTCCTGCATGGTACTCAAATATATTTGTAAGGCATGACTTCCTCCTATAAAAATCATGTGGACTCCTTCCCAATATATCATGCTTATGCATGCCTGTTATCTACAGATGTTCTGTAACCACACAAAAGGTTGGGATAAACTTTCAACTTGAGTAAAACACTGTGTTTTCCCCTCTTAGATGTTTCATTTTCATTAATGTCTATATCTTCTCTTAGACCAAAACTTCCAGCCATGACAAAATGGATTAATTTCTGTTTAGAAAGTTCCATTTTATAATGCATCAAAATTCAAAATCAATTAAAGACACTATCTGAGAATAAGTATTGTAATAGCATTGAAGTATGTTAAAAATCCCTATCGTGTATAGCAGTCTACATTGTATCATTTAGAGAAAACGAAAAGGAGATATTTAACTTTAGAATACTATATTCCTTCATTATGCAAGAAAATTATCAGTCTTTCTAGACAGGGTTAGCATACTGAACAATAGAATCATGCAGGTATTTTCAGCCAGTTTTAAAGCTGTGTCTTCAGTTAAGAAGCTGGAAATTAAATTTTTTAATATATCCCCCAAGTAAGAAGGTTAAGTGATAACTGATAAACTCATTTTGCCACTGAAATTGACTGCAAGATGATCAAATCAGTTTTGTACTTGAGACAAAATTATGCCATGAGTAGAAAATCACAAAGCAATTGTGCCCTGCTTGTAACCCAAAAGAAAATCTGCTTTGCACTTGGCTGTTTCTGTGCATGTTAAATATTCATGACCAGATTTACTCATTATAGAAATGCTCACTCATATCATTATGCCATATAATGAATCGTTTTCCCTGTTGAAAGCAGTCATTACAACTTTGTATCTCATCCAATGGCATATTAAGTTTTCCCCCCTTCCTGACTTCTATACCTCCTTTTGTTTGCTGAGGGCTTTTTTGAGAAATAAATGTAGGGCTGATATCTTACGTGATTAATTACAACATGCACCATATAGTTATAGGTGTCTTTTATTACACCTGTTGGACCTCCTGAGGCCAAACAGTTATGCAGCAGATCACAGACTGTATATTAGAATCTGCCTTTCCAAATGAAAATGAGCAATGTCTTCCAAGTGTCCCTCATGGCATTAATTACCTTGTAGACTCTTTCCATCACAAATTATGTCCAAATGTGGAATTTGGGCTTTCTTCTGGTGAGACACCTTTTGTGTCCACAGATCTCACCAATTCCTCTCCATTCTCAGAAAAGAAAACCCACAGTTCCTCTTAGTTCAGTGACATGATCTTACAGTGGAAAACAGGAGGAATTAGGAGGAAAGGAAGGCCAGGCTGAGGTGGATTGTTCCCCTTCCCCCCATTCTCAGAATCAAGGCTCGTGGTCGGTGGATATTGCTGACCACCCTCTCAGTGAAGCAAAGGGAACAGAAAAACATTAAATCTCACTTTGAAGAGGAAGCAATCTGTTTCTGCGAGTTTCAATTATCCTAATCAGATTGAGAGCTGGTGTTGTGGGAAAATTATGTCTGAGTTTTAATCCAGATATGGATTGCACCCATTTTCACAGGGCACAAATTATGACTCAAACACAAAGTTCTGACCTAAGATAAATTCTGTGCACTCTAAGAAACCATGAATCACCTCTGCCAGTAACTCAGTTTTGCCTTCCTTAACTTTCCCATTACCCTTGAGTACCTCACAGTCACAGTCATATTGAATGAGTGTTTTAGGAAGTATGTTATACAAAATTATTAATTAATTTAATTTTTCAATTAAAATATCTCTTTTAAAGCTGTAAATAGAAATTACGTGGACAATTAGATTGTTCAAAAAGATGTTCCAGATGGTTCAGTATACCTAGTTATATGAATAAGCCCAGATTGCTTTCCTCAACCATAAGAACAAGTTTCAATTATTTTGTTTATTTTATCCACATATACTAAATGTCTGCTCAAAAAAATGTCTAGGTAACTTAAAACTCATAGGCAGCAGAACAAAAATGTATAAAAGTACTATTTTGCATACTTGATAATATAGTATAGAAAAAGAAATCTTTCAAAATAAATAACAAAATAAAGCATTAATAAGATATAATCTTTGCATTTTGAAGGAACTGACCTGAGTCTGTATGAAAGAGAAAAAGCAGAAAACATGATCAGCTCCATATTTTCAGTATCTTCTGGTCTGGATGTCTCTCTAATTTATGTTAATACCTCACTTGCTCACGAATTAGGCCTTGCTGCAGTTGTGGCCAGTGGGAAAAAGCTGGGTAACCTGAACTTCTTTAACTGCCTTAATGCCATTCTTTTTTCCATTACCACATGTAATGGAAACACTCTCTGCTGATGTTTTCAGGTTACATTTAGTGTTATAAGGAGTTTTAAATCACTGAGAACAGGTCCTGTGTGATCTAATGTCTACACAGAGGAGATGGAGGTGCAAGAACCTGTGTTATAGTATTTATTCTTCATCTTGGGGAGGCAGAAGAAATGAAGAAGAGAAGAAATTATGAAGAGACTGAGTCCCCTGGAGCGGATTCACCCTCAGTAACAAGCAAGCATTGCAGAAGTAAGCCATTCCCCTGTGAACCAGTGCAGTTTCTCCTTCTGCCCAGACCTTCACTTCCTTTGTCTGCTTTCAAAAACAGTACCAGATTTTCCAGCAAGTTTCTCACAGAATGAAAATGAAAGCTACACACAGTTACAAGTATAGTAAATGTGGTTGTGGGAAAGGACATACATAGCTTTTGTTTGCTCAAAGCAGAAGAGAGATTAGTGCTATCAAGGTGTGTGAATGAAAAAAAAGATAAAGGGAAATTGAGTTTCTCTTGTATCTCAAGCCTGAGTTGAGGTGTACTTTAGTCATTGCTTTGACTGTAAATCAAGATGTGAGTTTTTTTTCAAAAAAATGTAATTAGAGATTCTATTAGAAAATTGTGTAGAGAATTTTAATAAAGATACTTACTGCTCACTTGATATCGAGTGCAGTGATAGCAATAGTAGGCAGATACAAGATTTTCTGGAAGGTTTTGTGAACCATTAGCAGGAGTGTGCTGATAGGGAATAAGAGTCTAGAACCATGATGTGGGGTACATGATGGATTGACAAGAGAATGATAATGTACATAATGATTGCATCACTACCCTGAAGGATGTCAGAAGATCACCTTCATACAGACTGTGTGGCTGCTGTTATCCAGGCTAGCAAAAGTAAGAGAGGAAATAAAGAGTCAGTGATATTGTCACTGGAAGGTGAGCTTAAGTTTGATCTTCTTATTGTCAAAGGAGTTGCAACAGGTCAAACTCATGCATGGTATACTAGTACTTACACATCAAAAGACCATTTTGTTATTTAATCTCCCTCAATACCGACATGACATAGAAAGCAACATATTATTGTTCTTCATGTGAAATTTGTTATGCGATTGTCTACTTTAGAGGACTATATAAATTGCACTATTCCATTTCAATATTTCTTTTTTCCCACAATTCCAATGTAATATTGTTGTCAGGGAACAGTTGAGGTGAAGTGATATGCCTGAAGTCATAGAGAAGTATATGAAAAACAGAGAACTGAACAGTATCTGATGATGAATTTATAATATCTGAAGAGTTTTTCCTTTTTATGCTTAAGCTTACTAAATATGTACAAGTGAAAAATATTGGTAACAAAAAGGACTATAATCTGCATGTAAGCAAAATAACAGAAAGAAACAGTGTTTCTACAGCAAAATGTGACTCAATCTGAAGATAACACATAAAACCATAGAGAAATTGTACTTGGTACAGAAGTGATCACATCTTTAGCCACGTTCTGGGCCTCCACAAATTGATGTAAGTATCCAGTTTGCTGTCCTTTTTTTATCATATATTACCATTCTGATCACACTGAAGATTTCACTTGGTATGAACACCCTTATGAACTAAAAAGTTTAATGGCCCAGAAGTTACAGCTTAAGTTGCTCTGTTATTTTGCACTAAGCTATAGAATACATATATTTTTTTTTGCATTGGAAGGAAGGGTTGCTTTGTTAAAATTTAGTTTATTTATTTTTCTTTTGTTGAGATCGCCACCTTGCCATTTTCAAACTGAGCAATTTTTGCCACAAGCAGCAATTAAAGATATCTCAGTAATTTCAACATGGTTTCTGATTGTCTGCTATGTATTTATAAAGTGATAATGTTGTGTGTAGTCACCCCTCTTTAAGATTTACATTCTACATAGCACTGCAGTTTTGTCCAATGAAGTTCCTAACAGTTCTGTTCTTTGCCCTTCTACCACTGATTTTTATAATCTGAAAAAGGTTGAATAATGGACATATCACACCATGGGCAAAGTTATTGTATACTGCATATCTCAAAGACTGAAATGTACAATACAGTATAAGTGTAATTCTGACTTTCTGTGTACATGGAATGATTCTTCAAGGATGAAGAAGTTTGCCAAAATTCTATATTGGTCTACACTGCAAAATCAACCTTCTTAGGCAATTCAATACTAGGGCTGAAAAATAAGCTCTTTGAGACACTTCTTTTGACCTCTCCTTCCTTTAATGTTATCTAGAACTCATGCCAAAATGTGAAAGTAACCAGGAAAAACTGTATCACTGAAAAAAAAGCTCTCCACAGGGTAAATCTTCGGCTTTAGATCTGAGCCATAATGTTCTCCCGTGTAATCAGAAAGAGCTAGTAGTAAACTTCTATTGCTGCAAGGACCTGCAAGTACACAGCACACACATTGTCCTGTCAGATTGCAGGAGTGTCTAACAAAGGGTGCCACACTGTGTCAAGTGCACACATAAAAAGCTCTTGCGCATTTTTTTGTATGTTACTAGTGATCTCAAAGGTTAATTACCACACAAACCCACTGGGATACCAAATTGAGCTGCATATTGCAGGTAGTCAAACTTACTTCTTCCATGACACTGATCAGAAACAAGAATTCCAGAGACAAACTAAAATGGAATAATTTGATAAAGGTTGTTTTGTTCTAGATTTTGGATAGAACTTTAATTTTTATAAATATATTTATTAATAATTTCTAAATTCAGTTTTCAGTAACTTAAAAAATCAAAAGGAATATTTTTTTTTTTCTTGCAGAGGTATCAGTTTGCTAATGTCTAAAATCTATTGATCAGTTTTACTTTTTTGAAATTTTACTTTTATGAAATTCTTTGTTTACTTATGATGCTAGAATAGCTCTATTTCAAACAAGCTGTCTTTCCAATAGGTACAAAAGTACAGAATTACCAGGAAAGAAGTTTCTAAACTGTAGGTTAAACTTGTAATTTAGCTGGCTTTCCTTTCATCATAACAAGCAAATTTTCTCCTCATAACTTCATTGGTTGAATCCATGAATATGTACATCATGTCTTCTTTTAACATAAAGTACTGATGAAGGGATTTAATGCTCTATGGAAAATTAATTTAGTTTTGTAGATAGTTGTCCTTTGAAGGACAAATGTTTTTATGTGTGTCTTAATATTTTGTGCTTGTGTTAGCAATTTTTTATTTTATTGGTCCACCAAGAGAACATTTGACTGTATAAGCTCTGTTAACAGACATTTCATAACACATAGGGATAAATAAGTTACATATGCAGAAGGTTCAACATGCACCTCCCCAGGGACTGCTTAAAACTTGTTTAGTGATATAATTGTTACACTTATTGGTTATTTTCTCTTAATTATGAAATTCCAATAAGTAGTGTATGATGGTTACAACTTGGACTTTGATAGATACTAAGGGAGATAGTGTGAAATATTGTCAGTTAAAGCTGCTTTAGACGCTACCTATTTTAGGTGGTACTTTTGGCAGGGCTAGGAGTCAAGCTTCTTATTTTCTGTGAACTTCTTGTCACTTCATATCATTCAGCTGCATGCCAGCCCTACCTAAACCAAAAGTCAAGATTTCTCCAGATGTCTATAAAAGCTGCAGATTTAATCTTTCAAGTCAATGTAGATGTTTTATCAAAGAGTAAAAATCAAGGATGTAGGTAGCTCTTGCTTTTTACCACTAGTGTTACTTTTTCTTTCATTATCTATGCTGTGGGACAGTTGTGATTTGAAGATAAGAGTCATCAAAATGTATTGCTACATCAGTGGAAATCACTAGACATAAATAAGTGTACTACTTTGTGAAAATACGAAGAGATCCACAAGGCAAAATATCAGTTTTAATGTCTCTAAAACCGATTTTTTATATAATCGTGCCTCAGATTTTGCAGCAGCTCTTGATCTTACTGCTGGTTGGTTTTACTACTACTACTACTACTGCTACTACTACCACTACTACTACTACTATTACCACCACCACCACCACTGCTATTACTCCTACTACTGTTGCTGTTGCCATTATTATAGACATTTCTAAATTATTTGGCAACATTTTCAAATAGCACTTGTACCAGGTTCTGGTTTTAAGTTGTCTGGGGCTGGGAAATGAAGTCAGTTTTTTTTCACTTTCGTCAGACCTATCTCTAAATGATTCAGGTGGCTTTTAAAGTAAAAGACTAGGTGCTGCAAAAACAGTGCATTTCTTTGTGTTCTTCGCACACAATATTTCTTGGTGTATTCCCTCTCTTCTAATGAGTTCCGTATTCGTTAAGAAAGATAGCAGTGGCAACCCTTTCATGGGGATGTTTGAAGTACATATTATGCCCTTGACAAATCCAGAATGATCACCTGCGGAAAAATCATATTCAGGAAAAGCTGCAGAGTTGCTTTCTCAGCTTTATGGCCCATGATGTCTTTCCCCTGTTACAAGGAGAATCAAAGGACAAATATTAGTAAGACTGCACACACTAACTAAAATGAGTGTTGGGATCGATTTAAACAAAACAGTAGCTTAATCAGAATTTGAAGTCTTTGTTGCCAAAGCAGAAAATAATGACATTCCCTTAAACAGATACAGTTTATAAAGTTGTGGCTAACACTAAAACTCATGTGTGGAAGAGTTATATGCAATTACTTTAAATTACGTTCTTTCTGTGGTAGTAGATCAGTGGATGTGTGAAATTCAAAACCTGCATACCAGTGCTATCTTACAGTAGTCTAGGGAGAAATTCTCCCAGATTTTATTGATGTTACTCAGGGGAAATTCTCTGTTACTGTACTTTCACCATTTCATGTTAATTTCTTTCAATTTTACCTATATGCAGGAAATGAAATTAAGATATTTCTACACATTTTTAGGTTAAATACAAGTGCTTATTGAAAATTACCTTTCAAATGACATCTGGCAGGGCTTTAAATTCCTAATAACCTAGGAGGAGGTAATGTTCTATGGTTCATTCATTCTGAGTATCTAAACTTTATGTAAAATTATAATTAGGAACTTGCAGAGTAAATTATACTACTCATATATTATTGCATTCAGTAGTCTGAGAATTAGTGAAGCAAATAGCTGCCAATATTTACCAAAAGTTCTCTCTGCCAGAATTTTCTGGTACTATGTTTCTAGTATTGTTTAATTTAAT
Organism: Falco naumanni; assembly: GCF_017639655.2. Lineage (NCBI taxonomy): Eukaryota > Metazoa > Chordata > Aves > Falconiformes > Falconidae > Falco > Falco naumanni. The sequence continues at coordinate 16,632,352 of NC_054080.1, read as the reverse complement.
CTCTGTTTAATGTAAAACCAAGCAAAACAATAACAACTGAAAAAGATTTTGACCATTCTTTGTTAATAGGTATCTTCAAGGAAGGCAGTTTTCTTCAATGGATTTAACTCAGTAGATAGTTGAAACACAACCCAAACTATTCCCCAAACAAATAGTAAAACTTAGAGAAGTCAAGAATGACCTGATTTATGCAAAGATCTGGTGATCACATCATGGAACACCTGGTAACAGCTTTTTCTTTAAACCTGGTACAGCCCTAAGATTGTAAATGGTGTAGATTTTCTTGAATATCCACTATTAAAGATGTGGTCTGTGACAGTGGAGTTTGTCTGTTTGGAATAATGCAGTGATAGACTGAATGCTTTAATGCAAGTATTAAGAGTTGCTATTATGCAAAGTATATCCATACAAGAGTAAAGGTGGACATTGTCCTAATTTTCATTTGGATGGCAAAGATGCTTTCACTATCAATATGGTCTTCACTAATTATTGAAGCAACCGAGCATCCAGCCCAGGCTGCACAAATCTGTTGTGGGTATGATATCCCCTCAGTCAACACAACTAAACTAGTAAGAAATTATTTGCACATAAAAAAAGAAATGACAGCAATCCAGTCTTTCCAATACACAGTTTTTCTCTAAGCAAAACTAGTTAGAGAGTGAACACCTGGAATTATCATCTAGCTCACCTTTGCTTTTTGCACCAGTTAGTTTGGCCGAGTATGGGACTAACAATGACAACACACTATATTTTTGTTCCATAGTGAGTTGGTGTGCAGGAAATCACTTGTCTCGGAAAAGTGAAGTAAATAAAGAGTTTGCATATACCGCTTGGTTTAATTTGTTTTCACTGAAATCTTTGGCTGAGTTAAAATACTGAGTTCTTGTCCTTTCCAGTACTAAACATCTCATTAAGCATGTAATGTTGCTTTCATTCCTGAAAAGAAGAAAATCTTATAAAAGTAGTTTATTCTCAAAACCAGAACTTAAAATGAGAAGTGTATACTAAAAATGATTGAATCACTTGAAAATAAAATATGCTATATAATATTAAAAACAAAACCATTTTTTATTTGATTCAGTATTAAGAGTAGACAGTGGCATGTAGACATAAACACAAATGTGAATGTGAATGTAAATATAAAAATAGGTGTGATTCCCATTGATTCAAAATTAAGTTCTTTCATTTGATAAATATTGGAATATAACTTTGTTTTTCGGGGTTCTTAACGAGGGGTGGTGGTGGCACTTTTTTGGGTGGTTTGTAATTCTTTTTCCATTTTTATTTCAACATCTATAGAGAATTTAAGGCCTGTTACAAAGCATATAACTTCAGTTAAAGAGTGGTAACCTTAAACGAATCTGGGGTTACTGTCCTTTCAATAAATGTTTTCTCTTACATAAAAATATGCATGACCAGCAGATATTACCTTTGGGTTTTTTTCCTACAAACATTTCCTTTCTTTTGCAACTTTAGAAGGTATGTGTTATGACTCCTGTCAGATGACCATGAAGTTTAAACGATACTAAAATATATTTCATACTGCAGAAGAAGTTAAACCCAATAGGTTTTCCATCCAGCAGGAGCTAAATATCACTGTTCTTCTGTTAAAGGTTTCTGTACAAAATTAATTTTCTTCTACAAATAAACCAACATGTTAATACTGTCATTTTTATTAATGTTGCTCCAGTACACTACATGTAAGAAATTGAATGGAATAGTTAAGAACAACTGGGCAGTGACAGGTCAAAATTGTTTTCTTAGTTATTTTAATTCTAAAAATACTTATTTAAAAAATTACAGATTATTATTTTCAATTTTTTCGTATTTCATCTAGGAAAATAATACATAACTAAGAAATATTCTTAAAAGAAATAGATGGTTATAAAACCAAAGATTGAAGAGACAAGATTTCTGAATACTTTAAACATCTTCAAATACTCAAAAATAAATGTTAATATACTGACTCACAGTTTCTTATGCAACAGTTTTTTAATTTTTTAAGGTAAAGAAGCTGTTCATAAGGGTGAAGCAAAAGCAAAGGCAAAACCAAAAACAAAAGTAAAATAACAATGAAAAATAGAATTCAAATTAGAAGAGAAAAAGAAAGAAAAAAGAGAAAAAATAAATATAAAAGAAAAAAGAAAGAGAAAAAGAAAGAGAAAAATAAAAAATAAAAAAATAAAAGGAAAAGGGAAAGGAACAACAACAAAAAAAAAAGTAAGGGTTGTTCTCCTGCTTTGCTATATTGTTCTTTAACTGTTTATTAAAAAAAAAAAAAAAAAAAAAAAAAGTCGTCCTTATGACACTTTCCTACCCAAATTTCTAAAACCTACAAAACTGTAATAATTACAAATAAGTAGGAAGTCACTATATTGTTATCTGCTGCAATGCAGGGTCTTTTGATGGAATTACAGAGTATGTGGGACTGGATCCAGCAAAAGACTATTTGCTGTGTGTAGGACAGGAAGCATAAGAGCCAACTCCCATGAAGTATATGTATATAATGATGCTGAATTTCAAGAACAGCCAAAGGTCAGTTGCTGTTTGTGATTCCTACTTGTATGAAGATTCTCACTTTGATGTGTGTGTTAAATATGTTTTCTTTCTTTATCATCGAAAGAATGATTAATTTTGTCTAAGTTTTTAACTAGCACTATCCTGGCCAGGAGAAAAAGATTAATTAACAACTTTAATGAAATTGATTAAAGTTCTAGGATTCACTCTTTTTCTGAGTTATGTATAACTGATCTGTCTTGTCATTAAATTGCCTGAGCAATACCTAAGGGAACATTTCTTCTTTACTTAATCCAAAATAATTTAATAATAATAATAAACTTTTAATGAGGAAAGAAGACAGCCTGATTTTTTACATTCCTACTTGATCTGACGTATAACTTGTGTGGCTTACTAAATTAATCTGCTAAACTAGGTGAGAATATTTGGTTTTGAAACATTGGTTGCTGAGAGTGTGAGCACCTGATAATGCCATATTTTAATAGGCAGCAGCTCTTACTGTTAGAATGATTCTTCATTAAATGTTCAGGTCACTTCTCCAACAGGTGATGCACTGAAGTTAAATTCAGGGTTCTGGGGTTTCCATGCACTCTCTTTCATCTTGCTGCTGGTTTTAACCATCATGACATATATATATATATGTGTGTGTCTGTGTGTGTGTATTCATTTCTGTAAAACCAAAATGTCAAGAAATTTGTTTCAGTTGGTTACCTCTGTGATTCTAGAACCTTCACAGAACATGAATTTCTCTGACTGACTGCCCCTCCCTCCCTCCCTCGTCACCCTCCCTAGTAAATCTGACATCCTTCACTTTATGAAAAGAACTCCCATTTATTTTTATTTTGTCTGTCAATGTTCATTGCAACAATGCTTCGAGGTAAAATGCTCCGTTGACATTTTTACTTCCAATACTTTTTGGGTCATTCCACAGTTGCTCTCCTCATAGAACTTTCTAGATCTTTTTGGTTTTTTGGTTGTTTTTTTTTTTGTTTTTTTTTTTTTTTTTTTTCATCAATAACAACAGAAAAAACCCACTTTTTACCCCACTATGGTCAATTTGCACATACAATAAAAACTTATTCAGACTTTACTCTTCATACCTCTGCATGAGCATGAGGGCTGGGATATGTATATTTGTAATTATTGCTTAGCATGAAACCTGAAAGTCAGAGATTCCATGGCTAGCTAAGGCCTGTGTTAGAAAATAGGAAGAAGATTTTGTAAACTGTTTTGTTTGATATTTGAAAATTTAAAATGTTTTTTGATATTTTATTTGTACTCTATAAAAGTGCATTGGTCTTTTTCTTTAATCATATCATGTCTCTAGTACTGGTCACTATGAAGGACATGATCCTTAAGTTTGATCTTCTATTGCAGCATTCATGGTCTTATGACCATGCATGCAGTGGCATCTCTTTCCTACCAAGCAGCCTTATGATTTGAAAAGAGGCACTCTCTTTAAAGACACAGATTGTCAGGAGTATATCTGATACAGAGTGAAACAAAATACGTCTCACCTGTAACCTTGTGTTTCCTTTTGCTCTGGAGACAGTTCCTTTGTATGCTTATAACAAGATACGGCCTTTATAGCTAGTTTTGTCAAAAATGTGAGCTCAGATTGTCTTTCAGAATTCTGACCTTGATGCAATGTTATGAAGACCTACATTAGGACCCTCTGCTTATAATTTATTCTGTGGAGGTTAATATCTAAGCCTACTTTATAGCTTCAGATTTTCATAAATTTTTGTCATAAGGAAGTCTTTTTATTGTTTCCAGCATTTTAAAACTTCTTTTGAATTTTAATTTTCCCAGCATATGGCACTTTTCTATGGCATTACAGCCCATGTTACTTAGTGCATTCTGTCAAATGTTTAGCATTTAACGTGTTTTTCTTATTGATTTCAGTCTTCTAGTGCTTCATATTAAGTTGCTATTCAAGTTATAAATTGCTGAATTGGAAACTTAAGGAGTTATTTTCAGATATTTTTTTTCCCAGGTTTTTCTTTCTATCAGCAGCTATATGCATCTTGATGGAATTGAGTGGAAGAGAAAAATCCCAGAGATTATTCTACCAAAAAAAAAGTTTTAAAATCTATCATCTGTTCTTCTGATCTTCTTTATCCATGTGTCCTAAGGCTAAATTCACAAGACACATCTAAATATAAAATTTACATTATCAGAGTGGCTGGCACACGTTATGCAAATCTCAGTCCACAAAGTATACAGTGTCACCCTTCTGGCTGCCTCAAGCCGTTGTAATAGGCATGTGCAGGGCTGCATAACCTCACCTGTGCTGACCAGTTCAGCATGTGTTTGGGTCCCTATGTTGCCTTATACTTTGTATGTGGGGTATCACCTGGCAAAAGTGCAAACTGCAGCTCTGTCCCAAAAGCTTATTTAGAAAATTAAGCAGGGTTTGCCTGAGAAACTATCACTTATCCCCTCAAAGGACATCCCAAATCATTATCAATAGGGTATTCATTTTACAAGAGGTGGTTACAAAGAGTAGTATTTAATAGTTCAGAGATTTGGACACTTCCTATAGCTTTTGACTGCTCCTGCCGCCCTGCCAGTAAAGGCTGCCTGCGTGGCTCACCAGGGTCATGGCACGAAGGCTTAGCCAAAAAGCTTGTTAAAACCAGCTACCTTCTGTCTGCATTGTCAATCAAATAGTAATTTATAATACTAACATTGTGCTTACCCTACTTGCTATCTCAATACATATGACTAGTGATGTTCAAACAAATATATACCCACCTTTGTAACACATTCTTCCCTTAGAATCTGCTGGGTTTTGGTGATCTTTTTTTTACCTTCTTCATACAAAACCAGATCGGCATTGTATGATGCAATGCAGGCTGCCAAAAAATGAGCCTATTGCTAGCCAAACTATCTACTGCTAATTGTTTAGCTTTTGAATGGTTATTGTGTGTCTACAGTTTTTTTTCATTCCTAAGCTTTGTTACCATGTAATTTACTAACAAACCTCAGCAGCCGTCAGTGCTACTGACGATTTAATATATTTTCTTGAATCAAATATTTTTAAAATTACTGTGTTTATCTTAAGTTTGCCTGGTTTGTTGTAAAAATTGTTGTTAGTATGTGTTCATCTTCATTAGACCACAGCATGAGAAGCACATTGTGTTGCACACTCTTCTCAAGGCATTTTTCTTACAAAAAGCATGGCTTATAACTATGTAACTGTATTTCCTGCACTGTGGGTACATTAAGGATTTCTCACTTAGTTGGAGATTACTTAAGATCATAAAACCTCTCTGCAGGGTGTCTTCTTAATTTTTTTTTATTTTTCATAGAATCAGTTCACCTCTCATTTAGCATTTTTGTAATGAACATGGCTTGAATTGTTTAGTCATAAAAAAAGTCTTGGGATAGGTACCCCTACCTAATTCACGTCCAGAAGGATTTTTTGGAATGTAATGACTATCAGGTAATGTCAGCTACTCTCATAACATGAATTGCATTTCTTTCTCATCCAGAGTTGAATGGTTGAAAGAAGGCAATGTAACAAGAAAGCTGATGAAGACATGAAGTGTTACGCAAAAAAGACTACCATGAGATTTTACATGCAATCCATACTGTTAATTTATATTTTGAAGTGATGGAAAATTCTAACACACTTTAAGCTTTACATTGTCACTCTCCTCTCCTATCCAGCAGATGTTCTGTAGCTCCACTTCCAAACTTCTCCACTAGGGAACCAATGGTTCCCAACAGTACCACCCTGCTACACTAACAATAAAAAAATATACAGCTGTATTCACATACTCACAAAAAGAAGAATGTCAGTATATAAGATCCCCTTTTGATCAGTGGTATATTTTCCATTGAAGACAATCTGATCTAAGGAAAACCAAAAAAAATCAACCAGATCTTCTTTAAAGTTTTGATTTGTTTCTTGTGTAGATACCACAATAAAAGGTGGTATGATAGAAAGAAGTGAAGAATAGATGAAAGGAAAAGTGAAGTAACACAAATGTTTTTTAAAAAGCCTGGAATTCACTTTTCACACAATATATCCTCTACTGTACTGGAATGCTGGACAGATACTTTGCTTTTTCATTGGATTGTGATTTCAGGGTAACGTTTCCTCAGCAGACATACAGTAGCTCTAATTTACCCAAGAGGAAAACAAAACTAGGAGGCCACTAGTGATCTGCTGATTAAAAACCTACAGTATTAATCTAGAATTTTTTCCTTTGAAAAAAACGTTTCCTTTCCTTGAGTTTTAGGGTATTTCTAAGGTGGTGGGGATGGAGCTGGTTTTGTTTCTCTTCCAAGCAGATACAGCCTTTCTGTCTGCATTTTTGTGGGGCAAGAGTGACATTTTGCATTCAAAACTGGCTATGTGCATTCCCAGAATGTATTCTGGGCTAACTTTCTTTGTTAAAAGTAGAGGTCTGGATCATAACTGGGTACTGCATCTGCTGCTGTAATGGTTTTAAGGTTGCAGCATTACACTCCTCAGGGAAAGGGAACCTTGTGGTTGTTCTAAACTCTCTTACTGATGTTAGGTTTTCACCTGGAAGGAAATATTTGGAGCAATATTCCAGATGGAGGCAGTGCACAGGTAGATTTTCCAGTAACTCATACATTGCTCTTGCTTATGGCTTTTGGGAGCTGAAGCCCGGTTCAATTCTTTGGACAGGGAACGTGAACTGCCTGGAAACATGTTGCTCAGTAGGCTAAAGAGTATCTTGTTGTGGGTAATGTACTATACATCCTAGCATTTCTGCCAAAGATAGCCTAATTAAGAAAAATATAAAAGCATCAAAAAGGTCATCTTGAAAGTCATCTTTTCCAGCATGTTCTATAATGTAGTGCTAAGGCATTCTCCGAAGATAGAAAAATATCCAAGAGGTGCTTCAGAAACCATTTGAGTGAAGTGGAACGCAAAACTTTACCAACCATGGAGGAGATATCCTCCATCACTGCAAATTTTCCAAATCAAACTGTTCTCTTTTTGTTGTTCTTTTTCTCTGTTTTTGTTTTTCTTTGCTGAAATAAAAAAAAAAAAAAAAAGAGGAAAAAAGCAACAAACCACCAAAAACAGAACAAATTGTAGAGGAGGTAGGCTTACTGTTGTGCTAATATTCTATTCTTTACCAATTAGTTTAGACACATCTCTGTTTCTTTTAGATTTATTTTTAACAGTAACATCAGGTGGCTGTACTGCTGTCCTTGTGGCTGTTCTAAACATACTCTTGTTAGGTTAGAGTTAAAACTGTATTTTATTTTTTTTTTTTCTGGAAGAAAATATTTAGAGCTGTTATTTCTAATCAAAGGCAGTGCATAAGTAGATTTTCTTATACATCTTCTAAGAAAAGATCGGAGCAGTATCTAGTTCTTAATATATAACTACTCAGGTAGAGTAGAATGTTTTCTAATATTTTACTTTTAAAAACTAACATATTGAAATATTGAAAACCATAGAGAAGTTAAAATGAATCAATTATGTCTTTAGTCTAGACTTCTGCTTTCTGTTTTTTGTTTTTGGGTTTTTTTTGTTTGGTTTTTTGTTTGGTTTTGTTTTTTTTTTTGTTTTGTTCTTTAATCAGAGGCAAAACCAGAAAGAAATCTGGCATTAAATTAAGTTAGAATAACTTTTTTCTTTCTCCAGTCTTTCCAGTTTAGCACATAAAATAGGCACCATTCACATATCTCTAAACTGCTTTGCCATTAGCCCTAAAATCCCAATGTGCTGGAGATAACTGCCTAACTGAGTCCAGAGTTATGGTATCAAGAGATTCTCATGAAAAGTATTTAATGTATAATTTTAGCATAGATATGTATAGAAAACCTTATTGAAGGAGAAAAATTTGCTTCATCCTTCTGAAATCAATTCCACCAAATCACTTTGCAAAATTTTAACATTCTGCCTGTCCTGATTAAGTGTTGCATAGGATGACATTTTACAATCAAACAATAAAATCTCCTTTGTTATTACTACTGAAGTTCCAAAGTAGGACATGATAGTTAATCTTTCACTCATTCCAACTATGAATTCCACTTTTTCTTTGTTTGGTACAACGTTTTGAACAAAACACTGCCATTTTACTCATTAACGTGTGGATTATTAATTTAAATTATTTTTGCTCAGTTCTTCATGACAGAAAATCTCCCAGGATTTTCTTGTCTTTTCCAAAGCATTCATCCCATCAGCAAACAGTGAAAAGTGCCACCTGTAAGTGAATTGCCCTTACTGTGAGAAACAAAGGCAATTATAATCTCCTTCCATTTTGCTAAGAAACTACCATGCCATTGTGATATACACTTTACAATACATAAAGCATCCAGGAGAGTTTTTTGTTTGCATTTTCCTAAAAACAACGCCAAATCAAACAAGACAGCAATAAAGCCCTACTAAGCTTTCATGTTATTTAGCCTTCAAAATATTTAATTAAAACTTTCCAGCAGCATAGGTTCCTCAGAAATGCAAAGGTATAAACTAAAGATGTAGGCAAGTTACATTGTTCTCTGCTCATTCCCAATACAGTTTTAAGAGGTTTTGTAATGTTAAACTTCTTCTGCACAGAATGGATGAGGACTCTTCTGAGTGAACTTGATATATAACTGATGGCTAATTCTTCTGTCCCAGATGTACACTGTGTTTGTCAGTGGCACATATTATGCCTTTGATTTGTGAAAGCATGAAATACAAGTGCATAAAACGACCATGTTGAGAAAGCTGACGTGGGCTTTTTTTCTCTCTCCATTCCCAAGGTTGGAGGATTTTTTTAAAAACGGAAGAAAAATACAATGCATCTCTCAGTGGAAACTGATCATGGTGCATATTGAATCACCTACATTCAGACACCACTGCACTAATGGAGGATGGATAACTTTACTGGAAATGCACTAGATTAACATTTAGGAATTCTGAATGCAATTTTATTCTTTGTTTATTTTTATTACCTCCCAAATAATTTAATGTTGATCTCATTTCCCCATTTGTAAAATAGCAGTAATATTGCTTTTTGCACTTGGATGGAGGGGAAGTTTGTAGTTGTGTGAGACGAGGATATTTGTAGTGATTAGGTAGGAAATGCTAAATAACCTGATAGTGGTTGGTGTGGTTGAACCACAGCTAGCAACTAAGTACTGCACACCTACTCACTCCCTGCCCTTCTCCCTGGGTGGGCTGGGGAGGAGACTGGGGAAAAAGGTAGCTCCAGAAAACTTCAGGAGGACAGAAATACAGATATTTGAAGCATCTACAACAGGAAAAATTATTAAAAATGCTTTTTTTCTTGGAGAAGGTCATACACATTTATATTATTTTTTCCTTCTTTTGGTTTCCTTACTTACTGTGATTCTTTTCCAGCCATCACATATTCTGTGTTTATTACTTTGCCCTTTTCACTACCTAGATTGTTTACTTGACTTCTCCTTTAATCAGCCAACTTCTTGTCTTCAGTTATCAATTCTCAACTCTCCATTTACCTTTTTCCTTCTCTTCGTCTCCTTCTTCTTTTGTTATACCACCCTGTAATCTTCATAGCTGGCTCCATGCCAATATTTGTATGATCCTGCTGTTGTCTTTATGCTGCTGTTCCAAGGCTGCTATTTCTATGTGACTTTCAGACTTACCTGTGCATACCTTGAAAATGTTTATGTTATTTTTCCCATGTGGACATTGGTCTCACCTGTAGTTTTGACAGAACAATAAGATGCCCACTGACATATGTCTATCTCTGTCTTGGTTTTGCTGAGATATAGTTAACTTTCTTAGTAGCTGGTACAGTGCTCTGTTTTGGTATGAGAATAATGTTGATATCACTCTGATGTTTTAGCTGTTGCTAAGTAGTCTTTACCCTAAATCAAGGACTTTTCAGTTCCCCATGCTTTGCCAGTGAGAGGGTGCACAAGAAGCTGAGAGGGGGCACAGCCAGCACAGCTGACCCCAACTGACCAAAGGGATATTCCATACCATAGAATGTCATGCTAAGTATACAAACTGGGGGAGCTGGCCAGGAGCCACTGACCGTTGCTCAGGGACTGGCTGGGCATCGGTCAGTGGTTAGTGAGTGGTTGTGTTGTGCATCACTTGTTCTTTTTGGTTTGGTTTGGTTTTCTTCCCTTACAGTTTGCTCCTCTCTCTCACTCTCATCTTAATTTCAGTTATTATTGTTATTGATGGTATTATTTTATTTCAATTATTGAGCTGTTCTTTCTCATCCCATAGGTTTTGCCTTTCTCTGATTCTTATCTCCATCCCACAGCGGGGAGCGGGGAGGAGGGAGTGAGCAAACAGTATGCTGCTTAGTTGCTGGCTGGGGTTAAACCATGACAAGCTCTTTATACATATTTAGTATTTTGTTGGAATAACCAAGTGTGTGTGTGGGAAACCCCAAACCTATATTCAGAGAGAAGTATTTTCAGTTTTAAGGCTTCAGAAGGTGCAAACAAAAATATGTAGATGCATACATGGTTTCCAAGCTCATTTATGCAGCACTAGAGAAACTAAAGTTTTAATCTGATCTGAGATACTGCTCACATAGAATGAGACAGCAATTTTACAACTCAGCAAAAACAGGGAAATACAGTAATCAAATAATTCATATTTTTAACTCACAGCATATTCATCTGCAGTTTTATTCCTCCTTGCTCCCTCCAGAGAGCAATGATATCCTATTCTACCTGTGTTGTCTCAACATGAAACCAACCAACCACACAGGGCTTATGAGCTCTGCATAGAGAAAGATGTCAAAATGCAGCCTTGTCAGAGGAGACAATCTACTGGGCCAGAAATTTTTATTAGGGAAGAAATAACTCTTACGTTATAGCTTTAGCGCATTGCTGTGACTTGTGTTTTGTCAGAAATGCTCACCAAAAGCACTGTGGTTTGGGCTGATAGCAGCCCAGTTAATTCCTTTCAAGCAAAGTCAGTTCACCTTTTCGCAGCTTTTTTTCATTTGTGTGCAAAGCCAAATAAGACAATTATCTTTATCTTATGGATTCTGCCCTCATTCCATTAGTATATTCTATTACACAGTTAGTAGTCTGGAATTCAGTCCTTCAGGACTTTAGTATCTCATTGGGCCAAAATAACTGAATAGTTATTTCCTGAGGCAAAAGAAAAAAATGTATGATTTTTTTTGTTTTGGGTGGTGGGTTTTTTTGTTGTTCTTTTTTTGGTTTTCTTTTTCTTTCCGTGTACGTAAGAAACATGAATGCAAATCTAAAATGCAAAAGAATGGATTTTGCTGCCACTTGAAAGTGAAAAGAAAAATATTTAGGAACTGGGGAAATGTTCCTTAGCTATTAAAACTTTTTTGTACCCCATCTGTAATTTTGGCTGATTTCTAATTTACTGCATGGTGAGAACAAAAGTAGCCCAAGTGTTGATATGCCCTCCTTGGTTTAGTACATTCAAAACTAGAACTAACAGATCAAGGTTAATGTCAATTTGCAAGCACCCAGTTCCAAAGGCAACCTTTACTATGTGCTTAGGGTTTTTAGGGGGAGGTGGCTGTTTTTTGGAGGGATGTGTGTGTGTTGGTTTCTCAAGAGAAAATTTCACTTCATTAGTTCCTTGACCTGTTGCAATGCAACTCCATGAGAAAAACAGGCTATGGTGATGCATCTTTTTTTCTGAAAGGGTATAAGATTTCTGGAGGAAAAAATTGATATTACTTCTGCACTGTGGTTTTGTTTTCAACGAAGCATCTCAATGAGTACTCTAATAACAGGACTGTTTGCGTAGTAAGGTCTTGGAAAAATAAGAGTATCTGATTTTGATTAAAATATCTTTCTTTTAAAATCTTTTGTTTAAATGTTTAAAAATATCTTTTAAAAGCAATCTATGACATTAGCACATTCATTCAAGTGGTATATTCATTCTAAGAATTAAAAAATTGATGAACCATATTAATTGGAATAGGTGGCAGTTACAAACTGGCCAATGTAAAACTGAAAAAAAAAATTAAAAAATCCATTCTTCATCTCAATCTCAAATCAGAAACTGGCAGATTGTGTCAGATTGTCTGTATTTTTACTCGGTAATAATGGTTACTCTATGCTTCCCATGCAATATTAGAAGTGGAAGCTGGTTGTTCTAAGAGCTAAGAATGTTAGAGATATATTTGAAGGCTAGAATGAAGTGAGCTCATCCAAACAGTAGAATTAAACCCCTCTTGGTGATGACCAGTTAAGGATACTGCTGACTGGGGTAGGATATTAAATATTCTCCTCAGAGATATAGTTGTCACCATGACAAACGAATACACTGCCTACTCTTACAAAGCCTAAATGATTTGCTGTGCTCCATGTATACATGCACATGCTCCTGTTTTAATGTTTCCTACAGATGAATCCATAACACAGTTCAATATGTATTTAATTCTGCCTGTGTAAAAGTCAACCTTCTAATTAGATATTATTAGTCAGGGGATAAGGCCATGAAATATAAATAAACTATTCCTGCTCCTTTTTTTCCCCAGTCCTCCTTATACTCCTGCCAATTTTATGCTAAACCCAAAGTGTTTTTAAGTGCTGCAACTGTCACTGACTTCTCCAACAATCCCTTTGAAGCACCACTGGTTTTGATCCTGTACTTCAATCACAATCAGAGGAATATCAACATCCACATCTGAGGACAATCACTTCAGTGTATTGCCCAGGTAGCACTATTGGAGAAGTGGTGTTGAAAGTTTAAATTGCTGGTCAAATTAGACTTTTTAGATTAAACTTCTCTGTGTTACAAGATGCTAAGGCTATGCTAATGATTTATTGAGGGAAACTGCTACAGAATTAGGAAAGCTTTCTAAGTTTTTCATACACTAAAAGGAGCAGCAATTTGTAGCAAACCTGCTATGTGGATACATTGTGTTAATTATCATCAAAGTGATCATTTTTTTTCCCATGGTAAGAAACTCTGAGAACAACTTGCTGAGATGTTATTCTATGGGCTGTGATCCTCTGAAAAAGGGTGAGACACAAGCAGTGGATGCAAGTTTTAAAGTGTTTAAACGGAGCATCAGTGATTTACTCCAGCTGAGGATGTAGACCAATAACCTGTAAATCATTATTATTGATTGAAGGCTTGTTTCTTAGCTGCATGATATAGAATTTTAGTAGACTTCTACATATAAGATTTCAGAAGACAGATAAGTAAAGCTAGAAAACCCGATTTTAGTGATCCCACCCAACAAGTCCTCTAGGTACCCACACTGTTTAAGAGATCAGTCACTAATGGATAAAAGGTAACTTTTTGGTCTAACCCCGGCCCACGCAGTGCACAGATATGCTTTTGTTAAGGTGGAGTTAGCATGCTATTGTCTATGTCCTATTTCCACTTTACTCCTAGTTGATACTGCTTTAAAAGAGGAGTAAAAATGTGGGTGTATCTTCATTAGTTTTTCCTCTTGTATCAGTACTTCCTGTGTTCTATTCCAAAATCAGGTAAAATATCTGCATTGTTATTCTGTATGAAAGTACAAATGTCACGTCAGAGTCCGGGAAAAAAACAAACCCCAATGTGTTTTATAAATAGAAAAAAAGGTCCTTACATTAAAAAAAAGACAGTTCTTGTCTTCAAAACCTACCTGTCCACTATTCATGCTTAAGTACATTGTAAATGTGTTCATGAAGGAAGCAGAAGATGCAAAATTTTGCATCCCACAACTTTCAGTTTTTCCAAAACAATAAAATCTTATTCATGCAGACCACTTTGTGGTTGTTATTATGGAGGTGACTAAGGTATGTGCTGATTTTATGGTGGCATAGTCTGGTGTAATTTAATAGACTTTTCTTGGACTTGTATCACTTTACAGTGCTGAATTTCACACTGTGTGCTATTGTAGGTTCTTTAATTTATTTAACAATTTACAATTTTCTGAAAGTTGGGAGCAACATCTAATCTTTATCAAAGATCCTTAAAATTGTCTGGTGCTCTGCTGATCCTTTCTTTTAAACACTGATCACGTTATATATGTGATCCTTGGACCCTCAAGTAAAGAATGCTGGAAGGACAAGCTTTAATTTCTTCAGTTACTGGAATTTAGTTGGACTGAAAATATTAGTATATAAAGGTCATATAATCTAATAATTATCTCTGTGCACAGCTAAGGTCTTAATAAGCCTGCAGCACTTCACATTTGCTTTGACCCTGGGCAAATAAAACCAGCAGATGTAATTTAGCAGGAAATCAGAATCTGTTCTTTCTTGGTTTTTATAATAGTTCACTAAGTCTGTACCCATCAAATTCCAAATTTAATGAATTGCAGTTTCAAGGGTGGGTTGCTTCTCTGTCTTGTGAACCAAGCAAATCAGTATGTGTGATTCAGTCAAAAGAAATCTCTGAAGAACATCATGTTGTAGTAATTTCAAATTACAAAAAAGAGGAGGGGGTGGGGGCGGATCTGAATCAGCATTGGTGTTCCTGACACCAAGATGAGAAGGAACTCTGTCTTGGACTCCATTAATGCTTCTGCACCATTGACCATACCTCCAATCATGTAGCTGTTCTTCCTGAGATCTTGAAAATTCACCTTGCAGAATAGTGGACATGAATTAGGTGTGTATTCAGGCGTTTCTGGATGTAGTAGAAGTATAGATTCTATGCTGCTGTAGGACATCTCACACTAAAGACTGACTGACAGCTACAGCTTTTTCTGTAGCTGGAGCAGTCCTGCCAGTGTAGCATGGCAAGAGACCAATAATGTTTCTTTTCCTGCAGCTACAGCTCTTGCTTCAGTGGGTGCTAGAAGAGCTTCATGGTAAAAGCCCTACAGCTCTGCGAGAGTGAAGGAGGAGATGGTGGTTGCAGTATCTTCAGTGCTACCTTTCAGTTCAGTCTCAAACATCAAACAATGTCTCCAGAGGAACCCCACAGATTTAAATGTCGAAAGGAAAAAACAGAAGAGAGAAAATGACATTTCCTCCTTCCCTCTTCTGTTCCCTGTACCCTTAGAACTCCACTGCCCAAAGTCTTAAAAAGCATTGTAACAACTGGTGATGTTATTATACTGTTTAGAGTAGTCAGATACTGTCATCTCTGAGCAATTACTTTAGCTTTGATAATCTTTCCTTTGATGGTTAGATTGTGACTATATAATTCCACTGTAATTAGTATGTTGTTCAGTTACATACAGAAATTCAATGAGATATCTATTTCCTACTTTACCTGCTGCTTTCTTTTGCCTATCTTTATGTTGTGTTTAGAGATTAGTGTTTATTTTAAATTTCTTATCACCGATACTATAGCTCATATAAGAAGGTATAACTAAAACATATTCCTTCCCCCAGCAAGCTCTCTCACACTACTCAAAAAATGTGTGTGATTTTGTCTCCAGCTTCCTTTTATTTCATATTTCTATACTTTATGTGCAGCTTCGAGATGCCTTATTTTAGCTAATGAGTTTTTCAGACAGCATTCAGCATTGCAGATTTACATAAATTATACTTCTTTGTTGATATTTTGGCAAATGTTAAAGGTTCTGATCCCATCTATGTTTATATTATTAGAAGACATTAAAACAACAAGGATAACCTACCTTTTTTTTTTTTCCTCTCTCTCTCTAAGTATTCACTAATTACTATTAATGTTATTAGTACAGCAAATTAGAGCAGAAAAGACAGAGTTTATTCACGGTTAAATTACAGAAATCAGTGGGTTATAAAGTATTTGCATTTTAATTAAGTCATGAACATTTAGTGCTACGTGCTGGAAATACAGGTGGATTTTCTGGCTTAATTGAAATTTAACATTTATATCATATTACTTAACTTTTGGTAGAATTTTTTATCTGTGTGTCTGAAAATATCCACAGGTGTAAGCTTGTAGTTTTATTACTAATACATGTCCATAACATAGCAAAATTAATAGACAATTCTTTCCTATAGATCATCAAGACAATCCTAAATCTGCACTACAGGTAATGCAATAACTTGATTTTATTATCATGAAATAAACTTTAAAACAGCCTGTGATCCTTGGCTGTTCAGTCTACAGGCTAGTTCTTGAGGGAACCTTAGATTTGCAACACTCCAGTTCATGAAGTGCTGTTAAACGGTATACCAGACAGGTTCCTCACCCTAGCGTCTGTGCAATGTTAATTTTAAGTAATAACATCTAGGCACCTGGTTTCCATTCTGAAATTCAGTATAAAATTCTTCGTAGACTGTCTTTATATAATATGTAAGGAAAGTTAAGAATCCTCCAGGTTTCTTCACAGTAACCAAACAGCAGCACTGAGAGAAAACCCTCTGTCCAGAGCAGCAGCCCTCTCTGACTTGGCACCTGCAACCAAAGGCATTTCAAGCTCAAACAGAAAGTAGGTGCTTGCAATCTTTCTTTAACCTTTTACTTTTGACTTGTTTGCTTTCAATAGATATCAGGAGTATGTAATACCTCTCACTCTCTGCTGTACAAGAGGCATGATTAATTATTTCTGCTAAAAGAAAGGGGGGTATGCAGCTTTCATTATCTCTTCAACATGAGGGAAATCCAGTCTGTAATCTTCCATTTCTAAAGCATAATCATTGGTGATATTTCAGATAAGGAAAGTGCTTTTACCCTTTAAATTCTGTTAAATTCAGAACAAGCATGAAAGAGCTTCATCTAGGTCCAGACTTTCAGGCAATTTTTAATTTTTTTTTTTTTACATTGGTCAAAGAATATGTCTTAGTGTTCCATGAAGACTGGAAAAGAGAAATTGAGAGAGTAAAACCATTCTTCAGGCAAATATTTGGCAGTTTCCTCCGATGGAAGAGAAAATCTTGATACAAACAGCATCTCTGAATTGGAATCTCACTTTGTTATTTTTACAGTCTGAAGCTGAGACCATGGCCCCTAGAGATAGCTGAATCTTTCTATCACCAGAATGAGGAAAGGTGTACATCACTTTATGCTTGGCTCCTTGTAGCTACTTGATGAGTCTGGGGAGTCTGGACTTGGGAGCAGGTACTGGGACATTCAGGGCTATGCTATCATGTGCTTCACCCAAGTTCAAAATCTATCATCAAATTACACAATCAGTAAAGATGGTGCCAGGGGATTTTGTTGTACACCTCCCATTTACATAAATGGAAGCGGTGTGACTACATCACTGTAGTCAGCAATGAAATTCTATTACTTAATTGAACATATTAGGAGAAATAAGGAATTGTTCAGAGGCTGAATTAATTTTTTACAGGCTTAAGGTGCAGTGATTGCCTTCTCCACCGTATAGAAAATATAGGAAAAACCAAACACAGAGAAATTTGTAAACTACAGAAAGTACTGAATGTTACACAGCTTCAGCCCAAGCTCTGTCTCCCCTTGCTGCTCTTCTAATTGGTATGTAATGTGCACCATGCAGAGTGCTGGCTTTAGAAGAGTTAAATAGAATAAATGTCAACACTAAACAAATTCTACTGCAGACAAGCTGCCAGAAAACGTTTATCACACTTCTGGTAATGCTCAAAACAGTTACTGCACAATGATGAATCATACCTTATATTGCACACATGTTGATCATAAACGTTTATCAGACTTCTGGCAATTTCCACAATGTTGAGAAGACACTATAATTTGTTGAAAAGAATGTCTCTCTTCTACACAGTAAGTATATTTCTTGACTTAGAGTACAAGCAAAACACGTTTAACTAGTGTTAGATGGTTTTGCCAGAGATAAAGGAAAGATGGAGGTATTATAAATATATATCACACATATATATATTAATTTTACTGTGTTCTGACAACCTTCTTGTGTTGTTTGATCACTATTTTTTAATAACTCTTTGATTCTGTGTTTCCTGATTTTCTGATTTGATCAATTTCCTTTTGATTTCCTGATAAGTCAAGCCATAAGGTTTTCATGGTGTCAGTGCCACAGTAAATACTACATGAATTCCTGCAGGTCTTATTTATGAAACTTTGAAGTTAGCAAAGGCTTGCTTATGGTTTAATTTGGTACAGCCACAGGCTGTAGTGTCTACTATTATAGCAGATACATGCTTCATTCTTAAATTTTAAAAAATGAATATTAAGCCAAGCACACAAAGGCCAGAGTAAATAGAACTAAGTATATTGCTGCCTGATACATCAGTGATGCATTGGTGGCTGTATCAATGATTTAACTCTTTCGACAAGGATGGAATTTTTCAGCTTTGGAAAAAAAAAATGTTAAGGGCTTTAAGTGAGGGTCATGCTTCTTTTCTGTCCCTCTACAACATCAGGCAAAATGTAGCATGGGTTCTGAACCATACTAATGAAAATTAAATTATGGCATAAATAAGCTTTCATACATTTTAGTGTTATAAACCCCTATGATTTTGTCCTCCAAGTTCTAATGTGTGCCAGGCAAATAAAATTATGCTACTGATGAGAACTGAGAGAGCAACTCAGTGGCCTATGACAGAAGAAAGTAAATTTTTATCTATTTTTATATCCAGACTCACGCCCTAAACATCAGATCATTCTTACATGTAGACTTTGCCATCTAATCCAATGTTTTCTCCACTATTGCTATGATTGATCAGTGGTGGGAAGAATTCAAAGACATCATACTTTGATGACAAAGTGAGACGAGTAGTCTGTATTTTCCCCAGTCTGAGAAGAATGATGAAACCTCCTCCACTATCCTTTGCTTTGATTTGAGCAGTGGGTTCAAGATGTCTTTTCTTTTGAGCGTAAACTTTTTTCTGCATTTATATACTGTGTAAAAAGAGTGAATCTAAGAACAAGACTGTCAGGGAAAAAGAGCCAGCATGACTGAGTCACACCATAAAATTTAATAATAGCACATTCTTTTATTTTGTACAAAAATCAGGAATTTACATATACTTCAGTGGCAGGTTTGAAGTGCTGTGTCATAACACATGATCATTTGTTTAATTATTAACCAAGAATTACTACCTGGTAACTTAGTTATGCAAAACTCTGCATTCTTATAAATGTCATGCTGAGAACTTCTCCCTCATTTAAAAATAAAGGCCAATTTTAAGGCATCAGAAATGGACATTTTAAGACATATAAGGGGTTTTTTTTTGTTCACTAGCTGCTAAAATTTTGCTTTAGGTGTGATTTGACTTGTAACAGAGAAGTCCTTTTTAATGAGGTATGTGCTTGCAATAAGATCAAAGGAATTCAGGAAATAAAATGAAAATGAGGTCCCATAAAGAATTAGTACTGAAAATAAAATAATAATAATAATAATAAAAAAAAACACAAAGAGTCTGTTATGCAGTTACTAACAAGCTTTGGAATCAATGCATCCTTGATTGTACTATTAATAAAAATTAATCACTCTGGAACCACAACTGCATACCCACTTCTCTGACACAGAGCAATAAAAAGTTTTACACAACAGTGTGACCATATATTAAGAGCCTTTAGGCTGAAAATAATTTTTACCTCTGCAAAAGGATCTTCTCACAGCAGTAAGTAAAGTTCCTTTAGTATTTTTGTCATCCAGTAACTAGGGAAAGACATGATTAAGTAATGGCTTTGGTAATGAGCCAGAATACATTTTAGAAAGGTACAAAAATACATACTAGGATTTGCCTGCCACAGCTGAAAAGTGTAAGCTAATGGAACCTAAAGTGGTTCAGCTTAGAAAGAGCTCTCACACTCCCTCTTCAACGGACAAAAGAGAGAAGACAGAAGGTTGTATTTTAGGAGGGACATTTTATGTGTCTTCAAGGGTTTCATCTTCAATATGAAGGGTTTTTCCATACTGTATTGGGTTTGTGTGGCAAGCTTTTGGTAGGTGTGGGGGGGCTACAGAACTCATTTCTGTAAGAAGCTGCTAGAAGCTGTCCCTGTGTCTGACAAGGCCCATGCCAGCCAGCTCTGAGATGGCCAAAATTTAGCTCACCAGCAACAGTGGTAGCACCTCTGGGATAACATACTTAGGAAGTGGGGATAAAGAACTGCACAACAACCTGCAGCCAGAAAGAGAATACATGAGAGCAGAAACTTTGCACCCCCCCAGGTCAATGAAGGAGGGGCAGGGGGGGTCTCCAGGTGCTGGAGCAGAGATTCCCCTGCAGCCCATGGTGAAGACCATGGTGAGGCAGACTGTGTCCCCACAGCCTGTGGAAGTACACGGTGGAGCAGATATCCACTTGCAGCCTGTGGAGGACCCCATGCTGTAGCAGGTGGATGCCCCAAGGGGCCTGTGACCCTGTGGGCAGTCTGTGTTGGAGCAGTTCCTGGCAATGCCTGTGGTCCCATGGGGGGAGCCTGGGCTGGGGCTGGGCTGGGGCAGGGGAAAGGGGAGAGTCCCCTGTCTCTGGGGGGAACCCTGAGGAGGCAGGCGCAGCAGAAACAATATGCAATGGACTGACCGCAGCCCTCACTGCCCATCCCCCTTTGCTGTTGAAGGGAGAGGAGGTAGAGAAAGTTGTAAGTAAAGTTAAGCCTGGGAAGAAGGGAAGGGTGAGGGCAAGTTGTTTTAAGATTTTGTTTTACGTCTCATTACCCTACTCTGATTTGATTTGTAGTAAATTAAACTAATTTCCCCAAGTTGAGTCTGTTTTGCCCACGATGGTAACCGCTGGATGATCTCTCTTTGCCCTTAACTCCACCCCCAAGCCTTTGGTTACATTCTCCCTGTGCTATTCAGCTGAAGGGGGCAGTGACAGAGCCAGAGTGGCTGTGGTGGGCACCTGGTGTCCAGGCAGACTCAACCCATCGCACATACCATTGTAGTTTTCCAGTTATATCATTTATTACAGAAGACAGACTGAATATACATAGTAAAGAGTAAATAATTTGCAGAGGGCATATAAGCTGAAAAGCATGAGATGAAAGATGAGGAAAAATAGCTGCTGTCCAGTTTTGCATATGAGGAAGTAAGGTCCAGAGAAATCAGGAACAAGCCTTACAAAAGACAATATCATCATATATGGGAATTAAACAGATGAGCAGAAATTAAGCATTTCTGAGAATACCTACTGCATGCTTCCCTGCACCTGAAGGAGCCTGGATGCCATTACCAGTTACCTTGCCAGGACCATACACAGGAAATACACAGGTTAGCATAGAGAACTATCAAAAAAAGCCATCATTTGTGATACATCCACAAATGTCACATGCACAATTACATAAAAAGACTAGGATGATTGCTAATCATGTTCAATTCAGTTCCAAGTCGCATAATGAATGCAGGCTGGAAGTCTTTATGAGGACATTTATAGACATCCTGAAAAAATAGTATAGAACATAAGAGGTATCTTTGCAAATAATTTTTAAAGTGGGGTTTCAGCCGTGATCAAGACCATGTTTGTTAGATGATATTGCATAACCTGAAAATGAGCAGTCTGAATTTTACCTTTATTTGAAATTTAAGGTTTCTTTATTTCTTTCTTCTTAGTTTGCTTCTTCATAACTCTGCTGTTAATTCAGTATAACCTAGCTGTATTTGCTGTATGTCTATATTCTGTTGCTAAATAAATGTTTCTTTTTTTCTTTAGTTTTACTAAATACTCAGCTTCCACAGCAAAAAGTGGTTCAAGAGTGAGTTGCCATGGTGATTTCAGGTGTCTGGAAAATATCAAAATACAGTGTGTTGTGCATGTAAAATATGAACAGAAAACCAAAAGTAGTATTTTTTTTAGCACAATGGGGTAACAAAGTAACTGCAGGGATGTATAGGTAACACAGAAAATCTAACTACTCAAGTTGCAAACACTTAAAAAGGTACCTGGTCTTTCAAACATAAAATAGTGAGTGCCAATAAAATATTAGTCAAAAAAATAATATATGAATATTAATTTTTACACTTGACACTGTTAGGTGTCCTGAAGGTTAGCTGTGACCTTTGAACTTAGCCTGGGTGTTTGTTACAGACCACCTGATCAGAAGAGGAAGTCAATGAGGCCTTCTACAGACAGCCGGAGGTAGCTTCACAATCACAGTGCTAGTTCTCATGGGGGACTTAAACCACACTGATAATCTGCTGGAAAGACAACTCAGCCAAGCTCACACAGTCCAGAAGGTTCCTGCAGACCACCAATGCTAACTTTTTGATGCAGGTAGTGGAGAAGCCAATGAGATGAGTTGTGCTCTTAAGTCTTCACAAACAAATAAAGGCTCGTTGGGGATGTGAAGGGTGGGAGCAGCCTTCAGGATCCTGTGTGGACGAAGCAGGGCAACAAGCAGGATTGCAAGCCTGGCCTTCAGGAGAGCTGACTTTGGCCTCTTCAAGGACCTCCTTGGAAGAACCCCATGGATTCTGGCTCTGGAAAGTAGGGGGGTCCAAGAGAGCTGGCTAATATTCAAACATCACTTCCTCCAGGTTCAAGATTAGTGCATCCCCATGAGTAAGAAACCAAACAAAGGGGGCAGGAGGCCTGCATGGATGGGCAAGGAGCTTCTGGCAAAGCTCAAACAGGACAAGGAAGTTTGCGGGATGTGCAAAAAGGGACAGACCCCTTGGGAGGAATATAGAGATGTGGGCAGAACATGCAGGGATGTGACAAGGAATGTTAAGGTCCATTTGGAATTGAAACTGGTGAGGGATGTCAGGGACAGCAAGAAGGGCTTCATCAAGTACATCAGAAGGAAAAGAATGACTAGCGAAAGTGTGAGCCCACTGCTGAATGAGGTGGGTGCCCTCATTGACATGACAAAGGACACAGAGAAGGCAGAGTTACTGAATGCTGCCTTTGCTTCATTTTTTCTGCTAAAGGCCAGCCCTCAGGAATCCTTGGGAATCTGCAGGCAAGAGAGGAAGTCTGGAGGAAGACAGGCTTTCCCTTCGTCAAGAAGGGTGATGTTGGAGGTCACTTAAGCAAACCTGACAGCCACAGATCCACAGGCCCCAATGGTTTGCACCCCCAAGTGCTGAGGGAGCTGGCAGATGTTATTGCCACGCCACTCTCCACCCTCTTTGGAAGGTCTGGCAGAAAAGGAGAGGTGTCTGAGGACTGGAGGGAAGCCAGTGTCACTCCAGTCTTCAAAAAGGGCAAGAAGAAGGTCCCAGGAAACTACAGGCCAGTCAGCCTCACCTCCCTCCCTGGAAAGGTGATGGAACAGCCCATCCTGGAGATCATC
Source organism: Falco naumanni (assembly GCF_017639655.2). Taxonomy (NCBI): domain Eukaryota; kingdom Metazoa; phylum Chordata; class Aves; order Falconiformes; family Falconidae; genus Falco; species Falco naumanni. Next base: position 16,608,834 of record NC_054080.1, on the reverse strand, counting down.
CCTAAGCACGGGGAGGAAAAGAAGGTCATGGCAACATGGGTTCATCAAGGGGAATTCATGCCTGACCAACCTGATAGTCTTCTGTGATGGAAAGACTGGCTGGGTAGATGAGGGGAGAGTGGTGGATGTTGTCTACCTTGACCTCGGCAAGGCTTTTGACACTGTCTCCCATAACATCCTTGTAGGTAAGCTCAGAAAGTGTGGGTTAGATGAGGTGACAGTGAAGTGAACTGAGAACTGGATGAATGGCAGAGCTCCGAGGGTTGTGATCCATGGCGCAGAGTCTGGCTGGAGGCCTGTTCTCCAGAGATCAGTAGCGGGTCCAGTCTGGTTCAGCTCATTCATGAATGACCTGGATGAAGGGACAGAGCACACCCTCAGCAAGTTTGCTAATGATATAAAACTGGGAGCAGTGTCTGATGGACCAGAAGGCTGTGCTGCCATTCAGTGAGACCTGGACAGGCCGGAGACTTGGGCAGAGAGGAACCTAACAAAGTTCAGGAAAGGCAAGTGGAAGGTCCTGCTCCTAGGGAGGAACAAACCCAGGCACCAATACAGGTTGGGGGCTGACTGATGGAAGACAGCTCTGCAGAGCAGGACCTGGGAGTTCTGGTGGACAACAAGTTGCCCATGAGCCAGCAGTGTGCCAGGAAGGCCGGGAAGGTCAATGGGATCCTGGGGGGCATTAGGTGGAGTGTGGCCAGCAGGTCGAGGGAGGTGGTGCTCCCCCTCTAACCTGCCTGGTGAGGCCCCATCTGGAGTGCTGTTTGCCATTTCTGGGCTTCCCAGCTCAAGAGACAAGCAACTACTGGAAAGGGTCCAGCAGAGGGCTAAGAAGATGATGAGGGGACTGGAGATCTCCCCTGTGAGGAAAGGCTGATAGAGCTGGGCCTGTTCAGACAGGAGAAGAGAAGTCTGAGAGGGGATCTTGTCAATGACTACAAATCTCCTAAGCGTGAGTGTCAAGAGGATGGGGCCAGGATCTTTTCAGTGGTGCTCAATGACAGAATAAGGGTCAATGGGCACAAAATGCAACACAAGAAGTTCCAGCTGAATATGAGGAAAAATAACTTTACTTTGAGGGTGACAGCACTGGGACAGGCTGCCCAGAGGCGTTGTGGAGTCTCCTTCTCTGGAGATATTAAAAACCTGCCTGGATGTGACTCTGTGCAACCTGCTCCAGGTGAACCTCCTTTGTCAGAGGGTTGGACAAGATGATCTCCAGAGGTTCTTTCCAACCCTGACGATTCTATGATTCCAGCCACTGCATTTTAATATTTTTTTGTAGAATGCTTCAGACACGGACAAAATATTAGTTAAAAAACCAGCTTTTTCAAGTATCAGCTTGGGGCTTTTTATTTGTTCTTTCGTGTACAGGTTTATACACTATTACTTACAAGTACATAGATCCAACAGATGCATTTGCTCTGCTTTCTTTATCGGAAAGTTTGGAGTGAGATAGAAGAAAGCAGGGGGAGGTTTGAAACTAAATTAAAAATTCTGCCTTAAAACTGGAGATTAACAGAATTTATGGAAATGCATTTGGGCCTTTGACAATGAGTTGATTTAGCAGTTTAGAATATGAGGAAGACTCTGAAAATGTAGGAAGCTGTTGATATCTGTAAAGAAGACCAGTTTTCAATTGCCTAACCCTTCTTTGAATGTGTGTCTAGAGAATTTGCATCTTTCTGGGTATGCCTGAAGAATAAAGTAGGCTTGCTTATGTAAGGAGCTGATTTTTAGAACAGAGATCATCTTTTAGGAAAACAAAATTAATAAAAATATTTCAAACCAGAATGTATTTTGCCAGAGAACAGAAACAGGATTTTGGTTTTAAATTTCAACTTATATTGCTATATCACAAAATATTATTTTTCTTGACATTACTGAATGTTTCTATTAAACTTATGAGAATGCATTGCTTTGTCTCTCAGTGATGTGACTCAAAGAATGAATCCAGGTCCACCAGCCAGTTCTGAAAAGAATATAACACAATAGGTAGTCTAGAAATCTAATCTTCGTTTCACTCCTCCCAGTCTTGTCTGTACTCTAGGGATGACACGAGGAAGTGAATCATTAAACTTGCTCTTTTAGTGTGCATAGTAGTGCTGCAATCGTTCCCCACCTCCCAGGCTCATCCCCATTGCTGGCACACTTCATGCTTTGTACCCACAGTGTGGCCAGAACAAAAGTTATTTTTTTGCCATATGTTATGTATTTATTTCCCCAGCTTGGGACTGGTTAGGGAGGACAAGACATTTGCATACTCTCATGTCTGTGATTTTCAGAGCATATAAAAATATCTGAAAGGCTCACTGTGACTGTGTTGGAAATTTGTTTTGGGCAGTAACTTGCAGTAGTCTATGTCACCCACATGTAAGACACCCAAGAGAAACCTCTTGTTTAGCATGCCCCAACTTATTTGAGAAGGCTACTTGGATTGGATTTCAGGAAAAAAATAGTTCATATGTGTCAAAGTCAATACCCTCTGGTCAAGTTGGTTTTGCCATTCCACATGTCACATGTAGAGGTTTAATGTTTAATACAAAATTTACTTATTTGAATGTTTTTGATTAAGTGAAGTTTTACAAGCTATACTGAAAGTACAATAGACATGTAAGTTACACTTGGGAAGATACAGCTATTGCAATGCATAGTTCAATCACAATACTAATGTGATTCCCATTACCAGTCTTTAGAACATCCTGACTGTCATGATGCCGAGTGGCCTCTGTTGTCAGGAAGGAGCGTGTGGATTGAAGCCAGCTCAAGCCTGTTGCTCTCTGCAATTCTTTTGTTAGTTTTACAGTTCTTATAGTCTAAGTTGGGTTGATACACACATTTGCTCCCACCTTGTTGGTCTGGCTAATTCAGGGAGACACACTTTTTTAATGAACTCGGAAAGAGACATTTACAGCTGATCCACTCAGCTGTTGATAGCTGTATCTAAAACATGTCACCCTCCAAACCCCTTTTTGCTGAGATAAAGTCAGCTTCTTTGCAACAGCTGTGGCCACTCATGACCTGCATTATTGCCTAAGCTTCATGAGCACATCAACCTTGCTCATCTCCTCTAAACCTTCTCCCATTTTAAGGGCTTATTGGTCAGTCACAATGTGAAAAGTATGTACAAAAATATAGAAAATTATTGTATATGATGGGGGGAGCAGCAAAATTAGAAGCAGTAGGAAGAAATTCAAACTGATAGTGTGAAGAAATCCATAAACAGGCAAATGTTGCAGATGGGATGCTAACAACTAGTATAACTTGTGTTTTAAAGGGCTGTGTCATAGCGCTTCATTTATGTTGTGTTTCTAATAAACAATGCTGGAAGGAAATACTTCTTTTTGTGGTGCCTTAACATTAACTGTTGTGTTAACAAAGGAATAATGTTCAGAAGAGGACCCTCCATCTTAGAACATAAACTGGTAAGTGTGGGGAAAGTGATTCCTTTTTGTGCTTCTTTTGGTACACGTCATATGAGCTGTCTGAGGAACTTTCTTCATCTCCTAAAGGATCCTTTAGAACATTATGATGGAGATTGTAAAAATAAATCAAGCAAAATAAAATAAGAAACTATTGTTAATGCTGAATTACATTTTAATCTTA